>NW_007734969.1:77483-78821 GCF_000696425.1 Galeopterus variegatus
AGAAAAAAAGGAAGGAGATAAAAAATCATCCCAAATATTTAAAACCACTAGAAGGAAGAAGTTTCCAAAAGGGGAAAAATCACATTAAATCACATTCAGAATAAATACATACCTGATTTTGGCTCAAGGAAAATGAAACGCATAGTAGAATTCTCTATTTCAGGGTCCCTGTAACTCTAAAAATTAGATCCTCTTTCTCAGCTAAGAGGTGTCAAATAAAGAACAGTAAATTTAGTGGCATTCATCAGACGTAATAGGAGACTAAAATGTAAAGTCCAACAATACATTCCATTTCATTGTAAAATAGGGCTGTCGCACTGAGTGCCATTGTAGTAAGACCAGATTTTTCACAAAGGTCTCCAAGGACAAATAATGGTATAATTTACCTGATATCTCTCTTAACTCACCCTTAGGTATGAACTGCTGAAAAGTCAAAATAGGTCTCTAAATATTTCAGCGTGTCAGACTCAGCAATCAAAACACTTTTGATATTTCTATAATCTCTCTTACTCTGCTTACTAAACGTGCCTGTTGCACTCAGTTCTATCTCCTGGTGGTATACGTCTGTTGCTACCTGACACTCAGCAATGTTCCTAAAACAGCTTTTTCCTTACTATTCTAAACCTTCACTGATCTAAACACACAAGCACATGATTCAATGAAAGTAGACATCTTTTTAATTCAAAGATACTTCACGAATCTTGAAGCTCCTTTACAGTTCAGCAAGGACACAGTGACGCACACCTGTAGTCCCAGCTACTCCAGAGGCTGAGGCTGGAGGATCGCTTGAGCCCAGGAGTTCAGGGCTGTAGTGAGCTGTGCTGATCTGGTGTCCGCAGTAAGTTCAGCATCAATATGGTGACCTCCCGGGAGCGGGGGACCACCAGGTTGCCTAAGGAAACTGTGATTTAATTAAGAACAGATAACATAGAATTGTTTTGTTTGTTTTTTTGATTTTTTTTTTCAAGGAAAGAACATAAAGTAGGAGAATGAATAAAGTGGCAAGATGTTTTCATTTACTCAAGAGATAACCTTGAAGTAAACTAAAAATGTATAGTGCCAAATTGATTTCAACAGAGGACATGTCATTGGATCACTGTGGTTTTAAATCACCTTCTCATGGAATGATATGATAAAGATTGTGTGTACCTACAAATCTCCTTAACACAATGAAAAGCTATTTTTTCAAAGCTATTTCCCCAGAAGTCTATATATTGGAACAATTTTCACTTGTAAAATGAATTTATAACTTTCAGTAAGAAAAAATATTCATAACACCTATTACCATGCAAAATCTTAATTCCCAATTTTATGCTACTTAATATGAGGTTAAATATT
>NW_007734969.1:79868-81619 GCF_000696425.1 Galeopterus variegatus
GGAAATTACAGAATAAAGTTCTTATTAATTAATTACATCATAATTAACTGTACCAGAGTGCACTCAAAAAAAATAATGCTGGGTTTTACTAGTTTGATTTCTCTTTGTTAAGAAATTGATAAATATTTATGCTTTTTAAAAAATATATAAATACATGGTTGTTTTCTTTTCAATATATTTTTAAAATGACACACTGGGACAATATGTATCTTGGTATTTTAGAACTTCCTGACGATAACTTCTGCTTCTAGCTGTAAGGACACAACTACAATTGCTAATTTGTTTCTACTGCATTTAAAAATTTCATCAGTTCGTATTATATTTGAAAAAGAAAACTGCTTCTCCATTACAAGTCTTTTGAGAAGCACACGTCTAGGCTACTCCAGCCTAGGTTAGAAGCAAATTCAAACGGATTCTGCCTTGTTCCCAACTTTTGGGGCTAACCTCTCTCTTTGCATATTGTAATATAAAAAGATGTCCAAGTCCTCTCAATCTCCGTTCTACTGGCTTTGAGGATTCATTGAATTATTAACACACTGAACCCAGTCTCCCAGACACAACGAGGCATCTAATACTGAATAATCAGTGGGAAGTTGGCTGGGTGCTGGGCAGAGGATAGTAACAAAATGTGCTACTGGCCCTGAGTTAGTTTACACACAAAANGTGCTGGGCAGAGGATAGTAACAAAATGTGCTACTGGCCCTGAGTTAGTTTACACACAAAATTCTGATACTTGGACCTAACCAACTACTTACTCATCAAAGAGAAAAGACTCGGTTTTGTCCCCAGTTCCTGCGAGCTTAAATTTCCCTGGTATTCCTTTGCCTTCCTTTCTATGACTACCTCAAATAAATGTTTGCCTAGTTTCTGCTGCCTGAAAAACTCTTTTTTAAAACGTGCATGTGAATCTTTTTGATTAGTGCAGTATATCCACAGCCCTTGTGTGTGCCTTGTAATAGAGGGCTCAAATCCAAGTATGCCAGGTAGAAAAAGGGAAGGTACATGCAGGAAAATTGAAAGAAAATGGGGAAAGAAAAGCACACAGAATAAAACTCTGATATATTATCCCCCCAGGTTTTCATACATTTTAAGACATATTGCTACAAAAACTACCCATCCTTATTTTGTCGAATTTGAAGTGAAGNTGCATTTTACTCATGCTACAATAATAGGATATATGAGTAATTAACATTTTTGTACCTTTTAATTTTATTTTTTTCATTTGGCTGCTAACTGGGATGACTGGAAGTTGTAAATGACATGTGCAGATTAATTCTACTACATTAAAAGTAATTTATACCAGTTATGAAGACTAAGACTAAAGCTTGAAATAAAACCAAAAACCTTAAATAAATAGCATATATAAATAAGTAAAAATTTTATTTGGCCTACTCAAACAAAAAAAAAATTGTAGGACTTCAGCTTTAAAAATAAAATTAGTCTGAAAGTGACATTCATATAAGTGGAGAAGGAATTCAGAACACTAGCAAAAAGACTCAGGATATTGAGACAACATTATAAACATTCAGTTTTCTAGTTATTAAAAGAAAGTGAATACAAAAACTATAAATAAGAATAACACCTTAAAATATCTGGCTTTTGTTTTTCCTATTTTCTTTCTTTTTTTTTTTTTTTTTCCTCTTTGCAATGAGCACTGTATTGGGTGGAAAGAATACATTTTCATTTCACATATTTTACCTTGGCTGAGTACAAATGACTTAGAATGGTGTTTATCTTATTAATCTAAATAG
>NW_007734969.1:81808-84684 GCF_000696425.1 Galeopterus variegatus
CATTTTAAGACATATTGCTACAAAAACTACCCATCCTTATTTTGTCGAATTTGAAGTGAAGTTAAGAAGGATTAACTTGTCAAAGGCAGAACACAGTTAATAAGCAATAGAGTCAGTTATCAAGTCAGTTCTGTTCAACTTCAAAATTCTCTACACCAGACCCCACCGTATGTTGATCAGTTCAATGCATTTTACTCATGCTACAATAATAGGATATATGAGTAATTAACATTTTTGTACCTTTTATTTTTTTATTTTTTTATTTGGCTGCTAACTGGGATGACTGGAAGTTGTAAATGACATGTGCAGATTAATTCTACTACATTAACAGTAATTTATACCAGTTATGAAGACTAAGACTAAAGCTTGAAATAAAACCAAAAACCTTAAATAAATAGCATATATAAATAAGTAAAAATTTTATTTGGCCTACTCAAACAAAAAAAAAAATTGTAGGACTTCAGCTTTAAAAATAAAATTAGTCTGAAAGCGACATTCATATAAGTGGAGAAGGAATTCAGAACACTAGCAAAAAGACTCAGGATATTGAGACAACATTATAAACATTCAGTTTTCTAGTTATAAAAAGAAAGTGAATACAAAAACTATAAATAAGAATAACACCTTAAAATATCTGGCTTTTGTTTTTCCTATTTTCTTTTTTTTTTCCTCTTTGCAATGAGCACTGTATTGGGTGGAAAGAATACATTTTCATTTCACGTATTTTACCTTGGCTGAGTACAAATGACTTAGAATGGTGTTTATCTTATTAATCTAAATAGCATTATGGAAGAGAGGAAAATGAACAGAAGCACAATTCTGATTTCTGAGTCTGCAAATGGAAATACTTATCAAAGAATATAGTCAAACTATGTGATCCTCTGAATAAAAATAAGGGGACAATGTGCGTGATTTGTTAACTAGGTTTATCCCGTGCAGTGTAATAATTTAATTGTCTGCTACATCAAACAAATAGAAGTATGCTGATTCATTTACTTATTTAGTTATAACCTGGGAAGTCTCCTAATTGTTTTATATTTATTTTATATATTTGGTTTTATTTTATTTTGATGGTAAGAGTTTATATTCCAAAGGAAGAAAAATGTAAAAGGAACATAATCTGTTATTTACAAATGATTTAAAAATTCTCTTTGGACCTTAAAATTTTGTCTATTATAAAGACAATTCTAATGAGGAACGATTAAATTGTTTCTATGTGTGTATCCATTCTCATCCACAGGACAAATAAACACTTTTTCATGCAACATGATATTTTAGGGACAGGTATACATAAAATTTAAGCAGTACTATTCAGCTTGTGTCATGCTTCTAAACTGCCCTATATTTGAGGCAGCAGAGCTCAATGAGCCATGCATAGTTCTTAACTACAGTAAACTCCATGCAGGCAGGGACCATGGGTGTCTGTTTTACCACTGGATCAAGAGAATAGAGCAGCACTACCAGCCAAGAAGTATTCAGCACACAGCAGATAAACTAGTTAGCATTTCCTCAGGTGCAAAATGAGAAAGTTAGATTGACTGGTTTTAGATATTAATAAGTGAGATATCGATTTTTTTTTCCTGGCCAAATAAATGTGGAAAAAGTTATTTACTATGCCTATTAACATGTTAAGATCTCATAGGAGGCTCAAAACAAATAAACAAACCATCCTGTTAACTCTGTTTAAAGCAACAGTTCCAAAGTTCATATATGTGTTGCCAAAGTGAGCACAGCAGTTCCAAAGTTTGAATTCAAAACATCCCTCTCTCCCTAACCATCACAGTTCCAACAGGCATTCCTATTAATTTATCAGTGGACATTTTTATAAATACACATGGATTCTTTAGTTTCCAAGACAAGTTTAAATTTGAACAACTTTGGATACATAGATGGATGCATCTTTAGAGAGTAGTATAACCTAAAGAATAAGATTAATTTATAGTATGGTTACCTATGCTTAACCCAGGTAAATATGCAATATATACTTACTTATCTTTGAAGGAATAAAAACATATTTAAATATACTGCATTGAGTTGGCAGAAGATTCATCATTAAATTTAAATGTCTATGCACAAGCAAATTAATAAACTTGTTAAATCAATGATTCTAAAAGACAACAAACAAAATGTCAACCTACAATTAAATAAGCTCTGAGCTAAAATCAGGAAATTTTATCAATTATTTTGTTTCAAAAGTTTTCTTTATCTAAAGATTTCCATGAATACACTTTATTTACTGTGGTGTCTTATTTAAGTGCTAAGCAAGTTTTTTCTTTTTCTTTTCTTTTTAAAAGTGACCAGTTTACTTAGCTATTTTAAATTGTGATATAGTTAAGAGTTAATTAGTTCACAGACACTGCTTTAATTCTTTGAACTTTTGCTTAGTGCTCTGCTTCTCTGTATTTACTGTCAGTCAGAGATCAACCTACATTTCCCAGGTTATGATGGTTAATTTTAGGTGTCAACTTGACTAGAAGGAGAAATATTTAGAAAACGGGTAAAGCATTATTTTGGGGTGTATCTATGAGGATGTTTCCAGAAGAGATTAGCATGTAAACCTGAGTGGATTGGTTGGGAAAGTTCTTCCCTAAATATGGGCGGGCACTATTTAATCCACTGAGGNGGAGGAACCTCCTCCATTCAGAGCACGGTGCGATCTGCACCAGTGTCAATTAGGAACTTAATGGTTTTACTCCCAACCTGAACAGTCATTTTTGGTCTTAGACCCGGCACCAAAGGGACCGTCCAGTGAGCTGTCACAGGTTTTTTCCCCTTATTTAACGGGGCTGGGGAGCGCCCCTCTGAAAGTTTATATAAACTTGGAGTGACAATCTTTAGCCCAATGAAAACCCTTTTTACACCTGGGGCACGGAGTC
>NW_007734970.1:0-382 GCF_000696425.1 Galeopterus variegatus
AAAACAAACGCACAAAATCACTAGAGGCAACCTCAGGAACCAACAAACACAGAAAACAAACAGCAAAACAGAAAGCAAGGAACAAATGACACTTAAGGCAACCCAAAAAATAATAGAATGATAGGAATAAATCAACACCTCTCAATAACAACTCTTAATGCAAAGGGTTTAAATCCCCCAATCAAAAGACACAGATTGGCTGACTGGATAAGAAAGATGGACCCAACTATATGCTGCCTACAAGAGACCCACCTCACCCATAAAGACTCACATAGATTAAGAGTGAAAGGATGGAAAATGATCTTCCTTGCAAGCATAAAAGAAAATCGAGCTGGAGTAGCTATACTCATATCAGACAAAATAGACTTTAAACTAAAAGCCA
>NW_007734970.1:5980-11216 GCF_000696425.1 Galeopterus variegatus
TCAGGTACAGAAAGAGAAATACCACATGTTCTCACTTATTGGTGGGAGCTAAAAATAAATAAATTCATATGCACACACAAAAAAACCGGGGGTGGGGGGAAGAAGACTTGACAACTACAACTCCTTGAAGTTGATATGACAAGCAAACAGAAAGGACATTGTTGGGTGGGAGGGAGGAGAGGGAAGAGGGAGGGGGGTTTCAGTAATGGGCCACAATAATCAACCTCATTGTATATCGACAAAATAAAGTTAAGAAGAAAAAAAAATAAAAATCTACTTGGAAAGAGGAAAAGAATCTCTTTTTAAAAATCTTGTACAGTTATAAGAATGCAAATATAAGAAAACAGAAAGATTTTTAGATTCACAGCAGCACAATCTAAACGTAAGTAAAATTCTTAGATTTATATGCAGAGGAATAAAGGATGTAATATCTATACATACTCTCCTATCTTGGAAGTTATTAGAGTACCTTGTTTTATGAGGTTGATTTTACATTGGTAATGCATCTAATATAGTGAGGGGCAGAGGGGCTGCCTTCTAAAACATTTTGGCTATTTCAGATTCATATGCATGGAAGCAATTATAAACAAAGCTTACTTCAGCATTTTCCAGACAGTCTTCCTCTGGAATATGGTGGTGAAGAATTCTCCATGGAGAACATTTGACAGGAGTGAACAAATTTTATAATGAAGTCTGAAGATTATCTCAGCAGTATTTCTGAGACTATTTAATGAGAAGAAGTTATTTCATGTGAATGACTTCCTAATTAAAAATATGTGAATGAGAAAAAAAATCCTCTTAAGAAGTAGAAGAAGATATCTAAGAAAGGCAGGAAGTAAAAAGGTTTATGGAGGCAGCAGTGATTATGGGTGTATGTATTTATATATTTTTGTCATGCTAGGATACTTCTAATTTCACCATATGTGAATTTTTTCCTTGGAATTATGTTTGCTTTGGACATGTGAAAAGATCTTTAGTAACAATATTGGTTCTACTTATTAAGAAAAAGAGAAAGGGATGGACTACTAATATACACAACAACATGAATGAATCTCAAAATGCTATGCTAACTAAAAGAATCCAGACACAAAAGAATATATAGTCCAATTTCACTCATATGAAGTTCTAGAGCTATGCAATTAATCTATAGTGACAGAAAGCAGATCAGTGATTGCCTGGAGCTGTGGGTGCATGGGTGAGGGTAGAGTTGACTGTGGAGGGACACGAGGGAACATTTTGTGATGATAGAAATAATCTATATTTTGATTATGGTGATGGTTGCATAGGTGAGTACATTTATCAACACTCAGTGAACTGTCACTTAAATGAGCATATTTTATGTAAGTTATACATCAATAAATATTACTTTCTTTTTTTTTTTTTCCTAAAAGATGACCGGTAAGGGGATCTTAACCCTTGACTTGGTGTTGTCAGCACCACGCTCACCCAGTGAGCAAACCGGCCATCCCTATATGGGTTCTGAACCCGTGGCCTTGGTGTTATTAGCACCGCACTCTCCCGAGTGAGCCACAGGCCGGCCCCTCAATAAATATTACTTTTAAGTGAAAAAAAAGTTTATAGAGGTCATTGCCCTGTCAAAATAGTATATTTGCCTTGGTTATCCATGTATTTTGAGTGAATTTTAAAAAGTTAATCCTTTGGATAATTACTTTACTTTTTCACCTAGCAAGAGATACAAATGAAGTCTTTTGGCAGTTCTGAGGAGAGAGATTATTGCTAACTAAGAATACATCAGGGATGGCTTCATGGAGAAGACCATTTTTAATCTTAGCCTTTGTTAATGGATGCAGAGAAAGAAAAAGAGAAAAGAAAATCCTTTGGCATTCCAGGCAGAATGATTAATAATGCAAAAATACACTGTTTATTTGGAAATACACTGAGTTTGCATTTCACTGTTTATTATATCATCTCTATATTAAATATCTATATGCAATTTTGTCATCTTTTATTATGCATGGATGATTTCTCCCTATGCAGAATGCTGTTTATGCTTAATCAGGCAATCTTTTAATTCCCATTGTGATGGTGTTGAAAGTTGGGGCCTTTAGGAGGTGATTGGGTTGTGAGGGAATTACCCATTAATGGGTTAATGGATTATCATGGGTGTGGAGTGGTGGCTTTAGAAGGAGAGCACATGAAAGCTCTCTTGCTGACCTTGCCATGTGAGTTGATTTTGGTATATGCTGAGAGGGTACAGGTCTAGGTTCATTCATCTGCATATGCATGTCCAGTTTCCATGGTCACATCAAGCAGTCTTACAGTTCCCATGTCCAGTTTATTTATTGAAGAGACAGTCTTTTCCCCAATGTATGTATGTTGTACAATGTGTATGGCAGGTTGTACATTGTACAGTGAGCTATACAAATAGAGAGATCTTGTATGTTCTTGATGCCTTTGTTGAAGGTTAGTTGACTGTAAGTATGTGGGTTGATTTCTGGGTTGTCTATTCTGTTCCATTGATCCAAGCATCTGTTCTTATGCCAGTACCAGTCAGGAGACAGAAACCATACCAGTCATTTGGACAAAGAGAATTGGATATAAAGAATTGTTAAGTAGATATAAGGTTGTTAACTCTGTAGAGTCTCCATCAAGAAGAAGACCATCACCATTTGTGCCCCTGGACCTTGGACTTCCAAGATTCCAAAACTGTAAGAAATAAATTTTGTTTTCTTACCAGTTACCCAGTTTTAGGTATTCTGTTATAAGCAGCAGAAAATGGCCTAGGCAATGATATATTTTGTTTAATACTCCTAGATACTATTTCTATTAGTTTGCTAGAGTTGCCATAACAAAATACCACTCACTGGGTGATTTAAACAACAAATATTTATTTTCTCACACTTGTGGAGGCTAGAAGTCCATGACCAACGTATCAGCAGGCTCGGTTTCTTCTGAGGCCTCTCTCCTTGGCTTGCAGATGGCTACCTTCTCGCTGTGTCCCTCTGTCTGCACATGTTTATGATGCCTCCCTGTGTGTCCAAATTACTGCTTTTTATAAGGATACCACTCATATTGGATGAGGACTCACCCTACAAAATAAAACAAAACAAAATCCCACCTTATTTTAACATAATCATCTCTTTAAAGACCTTATCTCCAAATACAGTTTCATTCTGAGGCAGTCGGGTTAGGACTTCAACATATGAATTTTGGGGAGACACAACTCAGCCTATACACTATTTGAAAAAGTGATTGGTATATCACTGGTAATACAGAAACAAAAAAGGGGGCAAGTCTGACTGGAGTAGACAGATATATGGAGAATTTCAGTAGGAGAGTAGTGAAATAACAGCAATGATACATTAATTATTGATTGCTCACTGTGTGCTGGGCATTGTGCTAGGTTATGTTCGCTATCCCACTAAATCACTGATTTAAACATTAATCTAATATGTCACCAAGTTTGGGAAAATCTTAAATCATGACAAGCTGTGGACTTTGGGTTTTATTGGTAGACATCAGGAATAATTTGAAGTCAGGAAAATGACACAAGGAAGGGTATTTTAGGAAGATTAGTCTGGTAACAGAATTGAATAGAGTCTATTCCATTCCAGGGGTCAGCAAACTTTATCAGTAAAGGGCTAGAGAATAAATAATTTGGGCCACGTGGTCTCTGTTGCAATCACTGAATTCTGTCATTGCAATGTGAAAGCAGCAATAGACAATGTATAATGGATGAGTATGGCAGTGTTCCAATAAAATTTTATGTACAAGAATAGGTGGCAGGCTAGATTTGGCTCATTGGCCATAGTTAGCTAACCCCTGGAATAGACCATATAGAAGGGGCAATATGTTACCAAGACCCCAAAGGTCTGTTTGCTTGCCACTGAGTAGCCAATAATTTTAGAGACAAGTGTTGGTGTAAGGAAAGGTAGCCTTTAATCAGGAGGCTGACAGCCTGGGGCAATGGTGGACTTATGTCTCAAAGACCATCTCTGCCTCTCCTGGGTTTGTCAAAGGATTTTATAGGGGTCTGTGGTGGAAAGGTGATTCATGGTGACTAAGTGGGGATGTGCAGACATAATGCTTGAGTGTTTCAGATAATCATCAAGGCAATTCCTGGGTCGGAGTTGATCAGCATCATTCTTCATTGTCCATGGGTTCAGCTCCTGTTATTCTCAAATAAGATCAGGCTAGTAAGCTAGTAAAGAACGGCCATCTGCGTTAATAATTTTTCTTTAATTATTTGTATACAATTTAAAAGCAAGAGTTGTTGTGTTCTGGCAATTAGCTGCAGGCTATGTGGTTTGGTTTACAGGAGAAAACAAGTCTTTTAAATTCAAAGGTTTAACAAAAATGGAGACTGTTCTGTTCAGGCTGTTACAAGCAGAAAACAGAAACTGGAGGTTAAAGACCAGTGAGGAAGAGAACACGACACTGAGTCATATCTGCAGTGAGGAGGGCCTGAATTAAGCCGGGTCAGTGTGATGGAAAGGGAGAGATACTGGAGATATTTTACAGAAAAAACACTGCAGACCAGGTGACTGATCTGAAGTTGATCTTTTTGGTTTTTTGTTGGTTGTTGGCCAGTATAGGAAGCCGAGCTCTTGACCTTGGTGTTACAAGGCCAGTCTCTAACCAGCTAACTGGACAGCCTGGAGGTGAGAAAACTAAAGATATTAGGGGTTCTGATCTGGGAAGTCGGGAAAATGGGGGTGCCATTGACAGGAATGGATAAATTAGTGAACTGGTCATTTGCTTGGTTGCTCTCAGATGCTTTTTTGCTCTTACCTGTGCTGTCTTGTATCACTTGGAATTGTATTTCCAAGATTCTGTTGCCTCTGGCTTCTGGATAGGTTCTGGCAATGAAAATGACTGGCAGAAGAGTGTAGAGGGAAGAGAGAGAATCTAGGGTATTTCTTCCCTGCTTTTTCTGCTTCCTGTATTATTCCTAGCAACTACATCTCCTCCTCTTTGGCCTGACAGCCTTTCTCTCCATGATCCTAGCTCCCTCCATGTGGACCTTGTCATGATTCTAGTGTGCTCTAGATGCCCTTAGGTTCTGGGTTCTAGTAACACCACTGACTCTCATTGTCCCTCCAGTCTAGGGGGTGGTGGCAGATGCTGCTGTTGCCAGTTCCCAGATTGCTTCACTGTGCCCCATTTGGTTTCTGTAGTGGATTGAATTATGTCCCCCCAAACTCTCTGAGGCTGAATTGTGTCTCCCAAGTTTTTTTTTTTTTTTTTTTTTTTTTTTTTTTTCCTTTTCTGGCAA
>NW_007734970.1:11670-15026 GCF_000696425.1 Galeopterus variegatus
CCGGCCCAAGTTTTTTTTTTTTTTAAATTAAAAAAAAAAGATGACCAGTAAGGGGATCTTAACCCTTGACTTGGTGTTGTCAGCACCATGCTCACCCAGTGAGCTAACCGGCCATCCCTATATAGGGATCCGAACCCGTGGCCTTGCTGTTATCAGCACCACACTCTCCTGAGAGAGCCATGGGCTGGCCCTCCAAGTTTTATGTATTAGAAACTTAGCCCCCACTGTGACTGTTAAGAGGGTGGAAATGCCATTATGGTAATTGAAAGGTGGAGCCTTGAAGAGGTGATTAGATTGTAGGACCATGCAGTGGTGAATGGATTAAAAATGGTGTTCAGGGGCGTGGTTCTGAGGGCTTTAAAAGGAGAGGAGAGTCTGTCTTTCTCTCTCTGCTCTCTCTGCTTCCACCATCTTGCAATGTGAGACCCCTGGGTCACTGATGGACTTCGGGCTTCCTAGTCTCAGAAACTGTAAGCAATAAAATTTCATTTTCCTTATAAATTACCTAGTTCCAAGTATTTTGTTATAAGCAATCTAAATGGACTAATATAGCTTCTTAGCTCTTCTATTACCCACGTACCAATTCCTTGTAGTAAAATCCTTCTGAAAGACTTAGGGTGGTTTTTGTTTCCTGGCTGCACCCTAATTAACATAGTTTAGAAGCTTTGTCAGTTATGAAGTTTTTATCTCTTGGCTCCAAACCCAACTGCTTTGTGATACTGGGACTGGTATTCTATGAACTGCTTTTCTGCTTCACCCTCTGGCTCTCTGTTCAATTCCGCCAATAAGGGGTGATAGAGGGAGGCTGGAAGCCTGGAGGAGGAAGGCGTAAACTGCTCCCTCTTGTTTGTTCAGTGTGTGCTTCCTATCTAATTGCATTTCCTGTGAGCAGCATCTGAGCAGTGCTTGCTCACCCCAGCAGTGCTTCTTGTAGCAGTAGCTGCGTCCAGTTTTCGATTTTTCCAACACTTGCAGAACCAGTCTAGTTATACCCGTTCAGAGACAGACATCAGCCCCAGCTGGCTGGTGCTCCCTCCTCAGATATCTGAATTTCAGTCCTGTGGGTCCCCTTTTCAAGCTTCAAAGTTCTAACAACCCTAGTCTCTTCCTTTTGTTCCCTTAGCCTTAGGAGTGGTAGCTGCTTTCTGTAATTGTGACCTCGGTGTTCCTTCAGAGTTTTCTTTTTACCCTTTCAGTTACCTGGTTAACAACCTTATATCTCCTTAACAATCCTTTATATTCCGTTCTCTCCATCCAAATAACTGGTGTGGTTGTGTTTTTTTTGGAAAGGTGTTTATTTTGGTTTTAGATATACTGAATTTGCAATGACAGTGGGCTGTACAAGTAGAGAGATCTTGTACATAGATGGAAATATGGCACGAGAGTTTGTGGGAGAGATGGGATCTGAAAATATTTTTGTCATTAACATCACTGATGTGACCATGAGAACCATAAGACTGCTTGAATTCTCTGGGTGAGTGGTACAGGGAGCCAAGAGCAGATGGTTGAGAAAGGTCTTACAAAGAAAAGGCAGCAAAATTTTAAAAAATCACAAATTTGAAGATGCAATGATGAGTTTATGATAAAGCATTGACAAATAAAGCTCATATCAGGATTTGTTTTCTGGCTACACTTATATACTTGCCCAGCCTGTGTTTCAAAGTCCACCTCAATATTGAGGCTATCCTTACAAAAAAAAGTCTGTGTATCCTACTTTTCCTCTAGGGCCATTGGGGAAAGCCCCCAGGTCACATCAAAGGCAGAGATTTATCCCTCCTTCTATCTTTTGGTTCTATCGGTCTCCTCTCAACACTATGGTGGTACTGCAGAAAGTTACAAAAATTCTGATAAATTTTTATTATCTGATGAATTGGGCTCTCCCTGTCACTTTACAGTTATTTTTTCCATGTCTTGTTAATTTATTCAACCTCCACTGAGTAACTACTTTGTATAGGTGTTCTCTACGTGTGTGGTTTCCTGTCCACAGTTGTTTTTTTTTTTTTCTCTTCTCATTAAAACCCAGAATTTATTGGTGGAAATAAACCATTAAATATGAAATTAGTTTAAATTGTGTTAAGTATAGAACAAGGGACTATTGAACTACATGGGAGGGACTCCTGGAAGAAACAACTTTAAATGGATTCCTTTTTTTTCCCCCATAGGTCAAGGGATCAGCACATGAAATTTGTTTTTTATTTTTGTAAAACTAAATTAAATTAAATTTTATTAATATATATTTTTTACATTCTATGATGTTGTTGAAGAGCAGTTGGAAGGAGAAGGAGGGAGAAGGAAATGGGATGGAAGAAGGAGGAAGGAGGAGGGGTGGGATTGAGGCCTGTGGCACCACCTCATTCCCACAGGGGAGACCAGGGGGCTCCAGCGGTGGCTTGGTCATTGCCGGGCTGGGTGCAGATGTCAGGGGTGTGTGGCAAAAGCCCTCGCCCCCCACCACCCCAGCTCGGGAACCCAGGGCCCTTCTTGCTGTGGCTCGGTGGATGTCACTGGGCTGGCTGTGGGTGTTGAGGTGGGGCATGGCCAAGGCCCTCGGCTCCCCACCATCCCAGCTTGGGAGAGCCTGGGGTGCTTCCTGCAGAGGCTCGGTGGATGTTGCTGGGCTGGTTGTGCATGTTGGGGGGCAAGGGCGCACAGTTGTTTTAAGCCTTTTCTCTACCTCTTGATGCCCCTCGTTGCCTGTACCTTTCTGACTTTTTACCTTTTATTTCCTAATGGCATGTGTTGATTTTATTTGTCAAACTTTTAGAGTTCTGGAGGTATTTATTGCCACTAAGTGCTCTCTATAAGAAAAGAAAACACTCCACTTCATTTGATAAGCTTTTCTCTCTTCTTAAATGTAGGAGTTATTTAACATGATCTAGATTTTGGAAGGTAGAATGCTTCTTGGAGATTTTGTTTTTAAGATGCAGAAAATAGAGTTCATTATTGTATGAAACAAATTCTTTCCATAAATAAGAAGGGCTTACTTAAAAAATGTCATCATCCTTTGAGACTGGATAAGAATAAGAAAAGATTACCTGGCCTTGTATTGTAAATAATTTCTTTTTGTATTGTGCAAAGTTGTAAGTAAACTTCTAGTTTTTATTGTTAGTTGATTCTTATCATGGAGTTTTAGGCCAAGTAGAAAGAGAGCTAAGCATTGTGAATTGATGGAAAAAGAAGCCTCCACACCAGGGCCGGCCTGTGGCTCACTTGGGAGAGTGCAGTGCTGATAACACCAAGGCCACAGGTTCGGATCCCTATAGAGGGATGGCCAGTTCACTCACTGGATGAGCGTGATGCTGACAACACCAAGTCAAGGGTTAAGATCCCCTTACTGGTCATCTTTTTTTTTTTTT
>NW_007734970.1:16026-25112 GCF_000696425.1 Galeopterus variegatus
TTGTACCAATGTTAAATTTCCTGATTTTGATCATCTTACTGTGGCTATATAATTGTTGTAGACCATTTTGTGTTGCTATAACAGAATTACCTGAAACTGGGTCATTTATAAAGAAGACAGGTTTATTTGGCTTATGATTCTGGGACAGCTGCATCTGGCAGGGGCCTCAGGCTGCTTCTACTCATGGTGGAAAGTGGCAGGCAGCTGGAGGGTACAAGCAGATCATGTGGTGAGAGGAAGCAAGAGAGAGGAAGCAAGAGAGAGGAGAGAGAAGATGCCAGGGTCTTTTTAAGCAACGAGCTCTCGCTGGAACTGATAGAGCGAGAATTCACTCATTAATCCCCCCTCCCCCAGGGAGAGCATTAATTCATTCATGAGGGATCCGCCCCCATGACTCAATCAGTTTCCAACACTGCCACATTGGAGATCAAATTTCCACATGAGTTTTGGAGGGGAGGACACATCCAAACTCCATCAATAATAATGTCCTTGTTCATAGAAAATGCACATTGGAGTATTCAGGGGCAAAGAGGCATGATGTTTGCAACTTATTCTCAAATGATTCAGGAAAAATGTATACACTCACAGAGAGAATGATAAAGCAAATGGGGCAAATGTAAACAATTGGTGAATTTTGGGAGAAAGTATACAGGAGTGCTTTGTATGATTCTTGCAACTTTTCTGTAAGTTTGAAATTATATCAAAATAAAAAGTTATCAAATAAAGCCAATACTAATACTTTTTTGGGAGTGAGTTAATTTTTTTAATGTAAAATCCTTTTTCATTTATTTTTATTTAAAAATTTTTTTATTGAATCAGAATTGATTATACATATTTTGGGGGTTCAACATTGAGATATGTTGATCAAATCAATATTACTAGCATATATATTGTTATAAATCATACTTATTCTTTATGCCCCTTGTCCAATCTCTCCCCATTCCCCTCTCCTTATCCCCTCACCTCTCTAATTACCCTAGATTTCTTCTCTCCTTCTGAAAGAGTAGTGGTTATTCTGTTGATTTGTTGCCTAGATAGTCTGTCCAATGCTGAGAGGTGTGATCAGGTCCTCCAACGTTATGTAGAGCAGATGCTTCATCTGTCACTCTGGAGAGGGCTTTGTGGAGAGAGACATCCTCTTCTTTTCTTTGGTCTCTGCTGGTGACTCTCCTTGTGTCAATGCATTCCAGTGGCTGGTGGACCATCTGTGTGGTGATTGTGGCATCTACCTGCTTTTGCAGCAGCTGTGGTTGTGGTGGCTCTGGCGGGCCACCTACATGGAGGTGTTTTTGGCATGCTGCTTGGCGCTGGCAGTGTGCCTCATTGTGGGAGGGGTTCTGGTCTCCGATCCATGCCTCAGGACCCTGGGCAGGCCCCAAGGTGCTGGCAGTGTGCTT
This sequence comes from Galeopterus variegatus, assembly GCF_000696425.1. Classification (NCBI taxonomy): domain Eukaryota; kingdom Metazoa; phylum Chordata; class Mammalia; order Dermoptera; family Cynocephalidae; genus Galeopterus; species Galeopterus variegatus. The sequence goes on from NW_007734970.1 coordinate 17,424, forward strand.
GGTTGTGTGTGTGGGGTCCAGTCCCCAGCTTCATGCCTCAGGGCCCTGGGCAGGCCCAAGGTGCTGGCAGTGTGCCTGGGCCAGAAGCAATGTTTTGTGCTTTGCTTACTTCTAAACTAGGGGAACTTCCTGTGTGGACCAGTACTTGAGGTGTGTGGTTGAGCTAAATTGTTGCTTTGCTACTGCTTCCCTAGGGAAGGCTTTTTGTGCAGCTCATGTTTTAAGGGTTGACTTTATAGGTACTTCTGTCTCTCCAGAGACCTGGTGCACCTGGGTTGTGTAGAAACTCTGATCTGGGCCTGAGTCTTCATCATACTGCACCCCATGCAATTCTATATTCCTGACCAGTCTCCTCTGAGTGGTCCAATGCTGATTGGGAGGCGGATCAGCTGTCCTTGCTGTGCCCCAGTGTTCCGCCAGTGGACATGTCTCCCCCACCACCTGTGCTGCAAACACTTCTCATGGGACGGGCTGTGCACCAGTCCCTTGCGATGACTCACTGGCCTTGGAGGGGCTCCTTTTTTTCAGTTGTCATGGCTCCTTGCTCCTATGTGGGTTCCTTGGTCTTGCTGGCCTGGGGGCCACCAAGGCCCTCTTCTCCCTTGCCGCCTCCATGCAACTCCATCTAAAGGGCACAGCCACGGCATTTGCTGGTTCCTACTCCATGTGCTCAGCCTAAAATCTTTTTTTAAAGTATAGTATGTATATACAGGAGTGCACACACTGAAAGTATACAGCTTGATACAATTTTATGAAATGAATCCTTCATGTAATCATGATCTAGATCAGGATCTAAAACATTACCAGGCCGGCCCGTGGCTCTCTCGGTAGAGTGTGGTGCTGATAACACCAAGGCCACGGGTTCGGATCCTATATAGGGATGGCCGGTTTGCTCACTTGCCTCCATGCAACTCCATCCAAAGGGCACAGCCATGGCATTTGCTGGTTCCTACTCCATGTGCTCAGCCTAAAATCTTTTTTTAAAGTATAGTATGTATATACAGGAGTGCACACACTGAAAGTATACAGCTTGATACAATTTTATGAAATGAATCCTTCATGTAATCATGATCTAGATCAGGATCTAAAACATTACCAGGCCGGCCCGTGGCTCTCTCGGTAGAGTGTGGTGCTGATAACACCAAGGCCACGGGTTCGGATCCTATATAGGGATGGCCGGTTTGCTCACTGGCTGAGCGTGGTGCTGACAACACCAAGCCAAGGGTTGAGATCCCCTTACCGGTCATCTTTAAAAAAAAATAAATAAAAAAAAATAAAACATTACCAGCATCTCTAGAAGCACACCTCTTGGTCATTAGTCTATCCTCCTTCCACAAAGGTAACTACCATCTGACTCCCATTATTACAGTTTAATTTTGCCAAAAAAAAGAAAAAATAAAACATTACCAGCAGCTCTAGAAGCACACCTCTTGGTCATTACTCTATCCTCCTTCCACAAAGGTAACTACCATCTGACTCCCATTATTACAGTTTAATTTTGCCTGGTTTTAAATGTTATATAGACAGAGTCATACTATATGTTTCTTTTTTAACGTGTGTATTCTTTTTTCCAACATTGTGTTTGTGAGATTAATTTCTTGTTGCAGGTAGCTCTAGTTTATTCATTTTCTTGTTCTTTAATATTCCACTGTATTAAAATGGACCACAATTTATTTACCCATTCTATTATTGTTGGACATTTGGATTGTGTGGTAGGTGGTTTCTAACGTGGCCCCCAACGTTGTGCCTCTTGTTGTGGGCGACCTTGTGTAATCCTCTCCCCTTGAGTGTATGCTACACCAGTGACTAGCTTCTAATGAACCGAATATGGCAAAAGTGATATCACTTCTAAGATTAGGTTATGAAGAGTCTGTGGCTTCCATTTCAGGCACTGTCTCTTGTTCTCCTCGGATTGCATACCTGGGGGAAGTCAGTGCCATGTTACAAGGCAGTCTCTGGATGGGCTCAAGTGGTAAGACCATGAGGCCTGCCAATAACCACATAAGAGAGCTCGGGAGCAGATACTCCAGTCCCACCCCTGAGATGACTTCAGACCCACTAACAACTCAACTGCAGCTTCATGACAGACCTTGAGTCAGAGTTATGAAGCTAAGCCACACTGGATTCCTGACTTATAGAAACTGTGAGATAATAAAAGTTTGTGTGGTCAGTTGCTAACCTTGGGGGTCATTTGTTTTTCAGCAGTAGATATCTAATGCAGATTTTCCCCCTAGTTTTTACTATCACAAACAGTGCTGTCTGAACATTTTTATACATGTAGTGCACTTATGTGGGCATTTCTGTTGGGTATATACCTAGAAGTTGAATCACTAGGTCATAGGGTATATTTATGTTCAGCTTTAGTAGATGTTGCTGGCTAAATGGGTTAAATGTGTCCCCCAAAGTTCATGTGTTGGAAACTTGATCTTCATTGTAACAGTGTTCAGAGGATGGGAAATTCCATTATGGTATTTGAAAGGTAGGGCCTTTAAGAGATGATTAGATGGTGAGGACTGTGGCCTTGTGAATGGATGGATCTATTCATGAAGTAATAGGTGTGGTTCTGATGGCTGTATCAGGACAGCAAGTGAGAAAGTTCTCTCTTGCTCAGTCCATTCTCACCATGTGACACCGTGTTTTGCTGTAGAGAGTCACCATCAAAGAAGGCCCTCACCAGATGTGTTCCTTGGACCTTGGACGCCCAGCCTTCAAACTGTAAGAAATAAATTTTGTTTCTTCATAAATTACCCAGTTTCATGTATTCTATTACAAGCAACAGAAACAGACGAGTACACTGCCTTACAGTTTTCCAAAGCAGTTGTATTAATTTATACCTCCACCAACCGTATACGAGAGTTCTTGTTCTTCCATATCCTTCAACACTAGGCATTGTTAATTTTAATCATTCTGGCATCTCATTTAAAAACATTTTATTTTGAGAAAATTTCAAGCTTAAAGAAAAGTTGTAAGAACAGTACATAAAAAGTCTATATTCTCCACCCAGATTCCCTGATTATTAACTTTTTACCATGTTTCTCTTTCTAATATATGTGATGATTCTTTTTCTGAACCATTGAAGAACACGTTGCACACATTGTGACCTATCCCTTAAATACTACAGTGTAGTTTCCCAAACAAGGGTACTTTCCTATAATACAATACAATCATCCAAAATAACAGTACACAATACAATCATCCAAAATCAGGAAATTAATATTGATGTAACACTACTATCCAATTTGCAGACCCTGTTCAAATTTTGCCAACTGTTTCATTCCCTCTCTCTTCTTTCTGGTCTAGAATCCAATTCAGTATCACGTTGCATTTAGTTTTTGTGTCTTTTAAAGTCTTCTTTGGGGCCGGTCCATGGCTCACTTTGGAGAGTTTGGTGCTGATAACACCAAGGCCACGGGTTTGGATTCCTATATAAGGATGGCTGGTTCACTCACTTGGGAGAGTGTGGTGCTGACAACACCAAGCCAAGGGTTAAGATTATTTTCTCTGAGGTCATCCATGTTGCTGCAAATGGCAGTATTTTTTTTTTTTAAAGTCGTAATAACTTCGTGTAGCATACATTATACGAAGTTATACGATGTATGTGGGATCCGAACCCTCGGCGGGAGCGCCGCAGCGCTCCCAAGCAGCGCACTGTAGCAGTGCGCCACCGGGCCGGCCCTATGAGGTCATCCATGTTGCTGCAAATGGCAGTATTTTTTTTTTTTAAAGTCTTCTTCAGTCTGGATTAGTTACTTAATGTCTCCCTGTCTTTCATAACCTTGACAGTTTTAAAAAGTATATACTTTCATTCTGTAAGTACTCTAAATTGGGGTTCGTCTGATGCTTTTTCTTGTCCAGACTCAGGTTATGTATTTTGGGGCAGGAGTGCCCCCAAAATGATGCTATGCTGTTCTCAGTGTACTAATGTCAACCTATCCCATTGCTGGTGATATCAACCTTGATAAGCTATCTAAGCTGATACCTGCTAAGTTTCTCCACTGAGTCACCATTTTCCCATTTGTAATTGAATAGTACTTTGTAGGGAGATAGTCCAAGACTATGCCAATTTCTTGTTCCTCATCAAACCTTTACTCCCAACCTTAGTATCCATTGATGACTCCTGCCTGAATCAGCCACCATTATGAAGGCTGCCACATGGTGATTTTTAAAAGTCTGTCATTCCTTCTATATTATAGATGATATTCTTCTGTAAGGAAGAACTTTCTCTTCTTTCTTATTCATTCATTCATGCATTAATGCATTTATATCAGTATGGATTCATGGATTCCTATGTAACAACCTGTTGTTACAATGGATTAGGATCTGTTGCTATCATTATTTATTACGATGCTCAGATTGTACCAGTTTTGGTCAGTGAAAACCCACTCAACCTGAATAACTGTGTCCTTTCAACGTATCCCCATGATTCTTTAAGCATTTTCTTATTTTCTGCTATAATAGGATGTTTCAAACTAATCTGATGCCCCAACCGTGGAATCAGTCATTTCTCCAAAGATCCCTGGTTCCTTTTAGTGGAGGATGGTATTTGGAAACCAAGATCTGGGTGCTTAGTATGCTCATTGTAACTAGGGTGTCACATGCATACATTGATTATCTATCTATCTATCTATCTATCTATCTATCTATCTATCATCATCATCATCATCATCATCTATCAACTATGAATTCACACCAATACCTGCAATTTCAATCCAATACCTTGGGCTTTTTTCTAGTCTTCTCCCATTCTGTATGTGTAAAATCCCACCTCAATCATCCATAAATCTGGCTCTCACCCTAAATATATAAATAAAAACATATTTATAAGTAAAATGTATTTACTTATTTGCTCCTTATTCATTCATTCATTCATTAATGCATTTATATCAGTATGGATTCATGGATTCCTGTGTAACAACCTGTTGTTACAATGGATTAGGATCTGTTGCTATCATTATTTATTACGATGCTCAGATTGTACCAGTTTTGGTCAGTGAAAACCCACTCAACCTGAATAACTGTGTCCTTTCAAAGTATCCCCATGATTCTTTAAGCATTTTCTTATTTTCTGCTATAATAGGATGTTTCAAACTAATCTTATGCCCCAACCGTGGAATCAGTCATTTCTCCAAAGATCCCTGGTTCCTTTTAGTGGAGGATGGTATTTGGAAACCAAGATCTGGGTACTTAGTATGCTCATTGTAACTAGGGTGTCACATGCATACATTGATTATCTATCTATCTATCTATCTATCTATCTATCTATCTATCATCATCATCATCATCATCATCTATCAACTATGAATTCACACCAATACCTGCAATTCCAATCCAATACCTTGGGCTTTTTTCTAGTCTTCTCCCATTCTGTATTTGTAGAATCCCACCTCAATCATCCATAAATCTGTCTCTCACCCTAAATATATAAATAAAAACATATTTATAAGTAAAATGTATTTACTTATTTGCNCATAAGCTGCCTCCTTGGCCTGCTTTCTTCATGACCCTGAAAACTTTGCAGTCCTGGCTCAGTGCTTGTCTCCTTGGCCAGCATCTGCTTTGGCTCTCTGTCTCTCTGTAGCTGCCTTTTTTAGTGGCCATCGTGCTTTATTCAAGGGATGGGAGGGCAGGGAATAGGGAAGAGGAAGGGCCATTCTGATATTCATCCACTTCCTCAGTGAGACTCTAATACTCTAAAGAATTTATGCACACTAAGAGTTTGACACCTCAAGACATTACAGTGTGCTGGGTTATTTTTTGACTTACGGTGACCAATATTTTCAGGATTAATCACTTTTTAGTGGGAATAACGAAAAGGAAATTACCAGGAATAGACAGGAGAGAGAAAATAATATGAAGGATAAACAATCACTATTCTAGTGGGGACAGACAGAGCTCAGTTCCAGTTATGGTTTTATAGGGACAGTGGGTCTTATTAGTGTTCATGTCCCAGAGCACAAGCTTGCCATAGAAAGGCTGGGTTAGGTGGAGTGGAGATGAGAGGTGGAGGTTATTTTTTGACTTACGGTGACCAATATTTTCAGGATTAATCACTTTTTAGTGGGAATAAGGAAAAGGAAATTACCAGGAAGAGACAGGAGAGAGAAAATAATATGAAGGATAAACAATCACTATTCTAGTGGGGACAGACAGAGCTCAGTTCCAGTTATGGTTTTATAGGGACAGTGAGTCTTATTAGTGTTCATGTCCCAGAGCACAAGCTTGCCATAGAAAGGCTGGGTTAGGTGGAGTGGAGATGAGAGGTGGGTTTTCAGATCCATCCTGGAGAGGAATGTGTATTTCATATTGGCTTTGGAATCAACTTGACTTTCCCAGATGCCCTGTGGTCAGGCTAGACTTTTCAGGCACCTTCTAAACACAACAGGGCCACTGACTCCAGGCTAGAAGTCAAATGGCCTCTGGAGGGCAGAGGAACACTATGTGATCTAATGTAATGACTTCCATTGCTCCATTCATTTGTTGGTAAACCTGGAACTTCTTGACAGACCAACTGTCCTCCACATTTTGTTTAATAAACTAGAAAGAATAAAAGTTTCATGGTATGGAATCAAACTTAGAAAAGTTAAGTGACATTTATCTAATGTTATAAAGTAGACATTTGTTACAACTGATGAGCCTGCACATCATAATCACCTGAAGTTTGTAGTTTACATTAGGGTTCACTCGTGGTGTTGTACATTCTATGGGTTTGGACAAATGTGTAATGACATTTATTCACCATTATAGTATCACACAGAGTAGTTTCTCTGCCCTAAACCCATAAAATTTTTGGTGATGCCTGGTACACGATAAGCACCTAAGAAATATCAGTTGATGGTTGTGGTTATTATTATCATTTAAAACTGCAGATTGATCCTTAGTGAAAACTACCATAACAAATCCAATTAGCTTTCTTGTCTTGATTCTCCTGTAGATATTATCTTATTGTTATTTACTAATAAAAATGTATAGAGAACACCCCTGTTCTCCTCTCTATTAATTTGAAATAGATGAGATTGAGCCGGTCCATTCTGGAAAAATAGCTGGTTGGGTACAGCTGAAGTTCTCTTCAGTCCCATTTATGTATTCACCAAACTCACTAGGAAGTTTAACTGCCCTTCGTAGGTACCAGTGTTCCACTAATGTGACCTGGTGTGTCTGCTGAGAACTTTTCTTTTCATTCATTGTAGTCTGTTCAATTCTTTTTACTCCAGAGAGCAGCTTTTTTACTCATATTCACACTCTAATAAAGCTAGGTCTTCTGCAGTGCCATGCTTTTTCCCCCCTCTATTTATTTTTAATTTTTGACTTATTTTTATTTATTTATTTTTTAGTTGTACATTTTTATGGGTTTGTTGTTTGAGTTTTTTTTTCAGTACATGCATATATTGTATAATGATCCAATCAGAATAGTTAGCATATCTATCACCTAAACAACGATTTGAGATAGGAGGTGCTCAGTTTCCCTGGGTTCAGGTTTCAGGCCCCTCCCCTGGGTCTCAAACTACTCCCCTAGGAGTGGTTCCTCTGATTCCTGAGCTACTGCTGCTTGTTGCACCTATTTTCCACACCAACACATGGAGATTGAGACCACAGTGGGCAGACTTATGTAATTCCTGGGGCCGGCCCGATGGTGCACTGCTACAGTGCGCCGCTTGGGAGTGTGGTGGCGCTCCCGCCGAGGGTTCGGAT
>NW_007734970.1:25122-28289 GCF_000696425.1 Galeopterus variegatus
CCGCTCACTGGCTGAGCAAGGTGCGGGAGCAACACCAAGGGTTGCGATCCCGTTGCCGGTCCCGGTCCGGTACGGGCACAACACTGAGGGTTGAGATCTGTTGCTGGTCATGAAAAAAGAAAAAAAAAAAAAAAAAAGACTTATGTAATTCCAGTGGCTGAGCATGCTCAGTAGAAAGGAGTTTATCTCATGAATGACCTTCTATTGGGGATAGCAGAGGGCACTGAATATATTCTAAGTAATTTTTGGTGTACATATTGGAATTTGACCAATAAGCATGCTCCAAAGAGACCAAATGAGCATGTGCAAGGCTATGTTACATAATCTGTTACATAACTGGAAACTGCTTCCTTAGTTGAATATTTGCTAGATAGAATGAATATGTATAGATAGCCAACCTATAAAAGTTGAATCCAAGAAGGAGGGGCTATTTCTCATTCTCTCTGGAGCCAGCCTGCACTTTGTCTGTGAAGTATGTATTTCTTACTTTTGTATTAAACTTGCTGTGTCTGCTGCTCACTCCCTGGAGCCAGCCCACACTTTACCTGTGAAATGTGCATTTTTTATTTTTTACATTAAACCTGTTTTCACTTTCTACTCCAACTCTGTTCTTGAATTCTTTCCTGTGGCAGAGTCAAGAACCTGGTAGAGGATGGGGTGGGTTGAGGTTGGCCATCTGACCTTTCCAGACCCTCTCCTCTGGTATCAGTTTCTTTGTGGTTATAACATTCAAGATCCTCTCTTCTGGCTGTCTTGAAATATACAATACAATATTATTAGCTATAGTCACTCTAGAGCTCCACAACTTATTCTTCCTATTTATAACTTTGTAACTTTTTATCCTTTTACCAATCCCTCCCAGCCTCTGGTAACCACTATTCCACTCTGTCTCTCTCTCTTTTTCTTTTTAATTTAATTTTCTTAATTGACTCATGATAGTTGTATATATTTATGGAGTACAATGTGATATTTGGTACATTTATACAGTGTGCAATGATCATATCAGGATATTTAGTACATCCATCACCTCAAACATTTGTCACTTCTTTGTTAGACAAACAAAGAAACATTCAAAATCCTTTCAGTTAGTTACTTGAAGTTATACAGTAATTTGTGGTTGACTGTAGTCTCTCTATATTGCTATAGAACACTAGATCTTATTCCTCCTATCTCTCTACAATTTTGTGTGTATTGACTATCCTCTTCTCTTCCCCTCTCCCCTTACCAGTCTCTAGTAATCACTATTCTATTCTCTACTTCTTTTAAAAAAAATTTTAACATTTACTTGTACATTTTTGTGGGGTACAGTGTGTTGTTTCAATACATGCATATACTGCACTTGATTGAATGACTTACTTAGGGTAGATAGCACACTTTTATACTGTTAGTCCACCATTTCTCTTTGCCACCCCCACCCCAGCCTCTGGTAACCATTATTCTACTCCCCATTTCTGTGAGATCAACTTTTTAAGCTTCCACATACAAATGAAAACGTGGTGTTTCTCTTTCTACCCTGGCTTATTCACTTAACATAATTTTTTTCCCAAGCTCACCCATGTTGTTACAAATGCTAAAATTTCATTCTTTTTTTTATGGCTGAGTAGTATTCTGTTGTGTACATATACCACATTTTCTTTATCCAATCATTTGTTGATGAACATTTAAGATGGTTCCAAATCTTTTAATATTTTTTTTGGCAGCTGGCCTGAACAGGGATCCAAACCCTTGACCTTGGTGTTACAATACCACACTCTAACCAAGTGAGTCAACTGGCCAGCCCTCATGTTCCAAATCTTGGCTATTGTGAATAGAGCTGCCATAAACATGGGAGTATAGGTATCTCTTTGAGTTCTTGATTTCCTTTCCTTTTGGTATATTTCCAGTAGTGAGATTGCTGGATCATATGGTAGATCTATCTATAGATGTTTGTGAAACCTCCATACCATTTTCCATAATGGCTGTACTAATTTGCATTCCCACCAACAATGTATAAGAGTTCCCCTTTTTCCACATCCTAGCTAGCATTTGTTGTTTTCTGTTTTTTTGAAAATAGCCATTCTAACTGGGGTGAGATTATAACTCATCATGGTTCTGATTTGCAGTTCTCCGATGACTAGTGATATTGAGCATTTTTTCATATGCCTGTTGGCCATTGGTATGTCTTCTTTTAAGAAATGTCTGTTCAGCTCCTTTGCCTAGTTTTAAATTGGATATTTGTGGTTTTTTACTTATACAAAGAATACAAGGAGTTATTTGAACTTCTTGTATATACTGGATATTAATCCCTTGTTGGATGCATAGTTTGCAAATATTTTTCTTCGGTTCTGCAGGTTGTCTTTTTGCTCTGCTGTTTCCTTTGCTGTGCAGAAGATTTTTAGTTTGATATAATCCTATTTGTATATTTATTTATTTGTTTATTTTATTAATATTATTTTTTTACATTCTATGATGTTGCAGAGCAGTCGGGAGTGAGAGAGAGAGGGAAAAGGGGAAGGAAATGTGATGGAAGAAGGAGGAAGAAGGAAGGGCAGGATTGAGGCCTGTGGCACTCTGCTCATTCCCACAGGGGAGACCAGGGGGCTTCCAATGGTGGCTCGGTCATTGCTGGGCTGGGTGCAGATGTCAGGGGTGTGTGGCAAAAGCCCTCCCCTTCTACCACTCCAGCTCGGGAACCCAAGGCCCTTCTTGCTGTGGCTTGGTGGTCATTGCTGGACTGGTTGTATGTGTCAGGAGGGCATAATGGAGGCCCTTGGCCCCCCACCGCCCTGGCTTGGGAGAGCCCAGAACACTTCCTGTGGTGGCTTGCTGGTCATCGCTGGGCTGGTTGCTCATGTTGGGGGGGGGTGTGTGACCTACTTTTTTATTTTTGCTTTTGTTTCCTGTACTTTTGAGGTCTTTTTTTTTTCCTTTTTGTCTTTTTTACTGACCGGTAATGGGATCGCAACCAGAACACTTCCTGTGGTGGCTTGCTGGTCATCGCTGGGCTGGTTGCTCATGTTGGGGGGGGTGTGACCTACTTTTTTATTTTTGCTTTTGTTTCCTGTACTTTTGAGGTCTTTTTTTTTTCCTTTTTGTCTTTTTTACTGACTGGTAATGGGATCGCAATGCTCGGTGTTGTGCCCGTACCGGGGACCGGCAACGGGATCGCAACCCTCGGTGTTGCGCCC
>NW_007734970.1:28946-30266 GCF_000696425.1 Galeopterus variegatus
TGTGACCTACTTTTTTATTTTTGCTTTTGTTTCCTGTACTTTTGAGGTCTTTTTTTTTTCCTTTTTGTCTTTTTTACTGACTGGTAATGGGATCGCAATGCTCGGTGTTGTGCCCGTACCGGGGACCGGCAACGGGATCGCAACCCTCGGTGTTGCGCCCGCACCACGCTCAGCCAGTGAGTGGGAACTGGTCTCCACATGGGATCCGAACCCTCGGCGGGAGCACCGCCGTGCTCCCAGAGAGCACACTCTCCAGTGCGCCACCGGGCTGGCCCTTGAGGTCTTATTCATAAAATCTTTGCCAAGTTCTATGTCCTGAAGCATTTCCTGAAACTTCTTTGAGAAGTTTTATAGTTTTAGGTCTTACATTTAAGCCTTTAATCCATTTTGAGTTGGTTTTTGTATATGGTGAAAGAAAGGGATCTAGTTTCTTTCTTCTGCATATGGATATCGTTTTCCTAGTATCATTTATCGAAGAGACTGTCCTTTCCCCAATGTATGTTCTTGGCTCCTTTCTCAAAACTTGGTTGACTGTAGGTATGTGGGTTTATTTCTAGATTCTCTACGCTGTTCCATTGGTCTATGTGTCCATTTTTGTGCCAGTACCATGCTGTTTTGATTGCTATAACTTTGTCAGATAATTTGAAGTCAGGGAGTGTGTGGCCTCCTGCTTTGTTCTTTTTGCTCAGGATTGCTTTGGCTATTTGGGATCTTTTGTTGTTCCACATAAATTTGTTCTATTTCTGTGAAGTATGTTGTGAGGAAAATGGAGTAGTTTAGTCAGGCCTCCTCACCTCAGGTCCGGCTAGGTGTAGTGCAGCACATCCTTTGTAAACAAGTTGCATGGGAGTAGAGTTAGTGTGAATGTTTGCCCGTGTATCTTTTGGTTTGTTGCTATTTTTGTGTGCTCTTTGGTATGTGAGGCAGTGGCTTTGAACTGCTGGTCGGCAGAGCCCGCATCTAAAAATAAAGCCTATTATTTCTTTACCCATTGCTCCAAGGAACTTTTCCTGCTACCTAGCTCGAAGACCTGCGTGTGAAGAGTTTGTGCCCCAGTCTTGACAATGGGCTCGAGGGGTCTGTGAGACCTAGCTAGCCCTAGCTCCATGTATGTCATTGGTATTTTTTTGGGAATTGCATTGAATCTGTAGATTGCTTTGCATAATATGGTCATTTTGACAGTATTGATCCTTTAAATCCCTGAACACAAGATGCTGTTCCATTTTCTTGTGTCTTCTTTTTTAAAATCAATGTTATGGGAGTGGGCATCCTTTTCTAGTTCCTGTTCTTAAAGGAAAAGCTTTCAGCTTTTCCCCATTC
>NW_007734970.1:31407-31942 GCF_000696425.1 Galeopterus variegatus
TATACACTGGAGAAGAGACTGCCTTCTGGGAGAACTGGATATCAATATGCAGGAGAATGAAATGAGACCCATACCTTTCACTGTACACTAAAGTCAACTCAAAATGAATTAAAGATTAAATATAAACCCGGAAACAATAAAACTTCTTAAAGGTAACATAGGAGAAACACTTCAGGAAGTAGGACTGGACACAGACTTCATGAATATGACCCCAAAAGCATGGGCAACCAAAGGAAAAATAAACAAATGGGATTATATCAAACTAAAGAGCTTCTGCACAACAAAAGAAACAACAGAGTTAAAAGACAACCAACAGAATGGGAGAAAATATTTGCATAATATACATCTGACGAAGGATTAATATCCAGAATGTACAAGGAACTCAAACAACTTTACAAGAAAAAAACAAGCAACCCAATTAAAAAATGGGCAAAAGAGCTAAGTAGGCATTTCTCAAAGGAAGATACACAAATGGCCAGCAGACACGTGAAAAAATGCTCAACCTCATTCAGCATGTGGGAAATGTAAATGAAGA
>NW_007734970.1:32521-39970 GCF_000696425.1 Galeopterus variegatus
AACATAGGAGAAACACTTCAGGAAGTAGGACTGGACACAGACTTCATGAATATGGCCCCAAAAGCATGGGCAACCAAAGGAAAAATAAACAAATGGGATTATATCAAACTAAAGAGCTTCTGCACAACAAAAGAAACAACAGAGTGAAAAGACAACCAAGAGAATGGGAGAAAATATTTGCAAAATATATGTCTGAAAAAGGGTTAATATCCAGAATATACAAGGAACTTAAACAACTTTACATGAAAAAAACAAGCAACCCAATAAAAAAAATGGGCAAAGGAGCTGTACAGGCATTTCTCAAAGGAAGATATACGAATGGCCAACAGACATATGAAAAATGCTCAACATCACTCAGCATTCGGGAAATGCAAATCGAAACCACACTGAGATACCATCTCACCCCAGTTAGGATGGCTAAAATCCAAAACACTGAGAATGATAAGTGCTGGAGAGGTTGCAGAGAAAAAGGAACTCTCATACACTGTTGGTGGGGCTGCAAAATGGTGCAGCCTTTATGGAAAATGGTATGGAGGTACCTCAAACAATTGCAGATAGATCTACCATATGATCTAGCTATCCCACTGCTGGGAATATACCCAGAAGAATGGAAAGCATCAAGTCGAAGGTATACCTGTTCCCCAGTGTTCATCGCAGCACTCTTTACAGTAGCCAAGAGTTGGAACCAGCCCAAATATCCATCATCAGATGAGTGGATACAGAAATTGTGGTATATCTACACAATGGAATACTACTGAGCTATAAAAGAGAATGAAATACTGCCATTTGCAATGACATGGATGGACCTAGAGAGAATTATATTAAGTGAAACAAGTCAGGCACAGAAAGAGAAATACCACATGTTCTCACTTATTTGTGGGAGCTAAAAATAAATAAATAAACACACACACACACACACACACATACACAAAACTGGGGGGGGGGGAAGAAGACATAACAATTGCAAGTCCTTGAAGTTGATACTACAAGCAAACAGAAAGGACATTGTTGGGAGGGAGGGGGGAGAGGGAGGAGAGAGGGAAGTTTCAGTAATGGGCCACAATAATCAACCACATTGTATATCGACAAAATAAAATAAAATAATAAAAAAGACACACATAGACTAATAGTGAATTAATATAAAATATATGCCATGCAAATAGAAATGAAAAATGAGCTGGAGTAGCTATTCTTATATCAGATAAAATAGACTTTAAAGCAAAACCATAAAAAGAGATAAAGAAGGCCAGTATATAATGATAAAAGGATCTATCCATCAAGAAGACATAACAATCATAAATATATATACACTCAATGTTGGAGCAGTCTGATTTACACAGCAAACGTTATTAGATCTAAACAAAGAGATAGACACTAACACCATAATAGCAGGGGAACTGAACACCCCACTCTCATTATTGGACAGATCATCTAGGCAAAAAATCAATAGAGAAACACAAGATCTAAACAATACTTTAGACCAATTGGACTAGGCAGATATCTACAGAACTCTCCATCCAACAACCTCAGAATATTCATACTTCTCATCAGTACATGGAACATTCTCCAGGAGAGACCACACGTTAGGTCACAAAGCAAGTCTCAACAAATTAAAAAAAACTGGAATTATCCCATGTATCTTTTCCAATCACAATGGATTAAAATTAGAAATCAATAACAAACAAAACTCTGGAAACTATACAAACACATGGAAATTAAGCAACATTCTACTTAATGACATATGGCTCCAAGAAGAAATTAAGCAGGAAATCAAAAAATTTCTTGAAACTATTGAAAATAATGACACATCGTACCAAAACCTGTGGGATACCACAAAAGAGGTATTAAGGGGGAAATTTATCACATTAAATGCCTACTTCAGAAGAATGGAAAGATGGCAAATAAACAACCTAATGCTTCACCTCAAAGAACTAGAAAAACAAGAACAATCCAAACCTAAAGTTAGTAGATGGAAAGAAATAATTAAGATCAGAGCAGAATTAAGTGAAATAGAAACCCGAAAAATAATACAAAAGATCAATGAAACAAAAAGTTGGGTTTTTTGAAAAGATAAATAAAATTGACAAAACTTTAGGAAGTTTAAGAAAAAAAGAGAGAAGACCCAAATAACAAAAATTAGAAATGAAAAAGGTGATATTACAACTGACACCTCAAAAATACAAGGAATCATTACAGACTACTATAAACAACTATATGCCAACAAATTTGAAAACCTGAAGAAATGGATAAATGCCTGGATGCATACAAAATACCAAAACTGAGCCAAGAAGATATAGAAAATCTGAACAGACCAATCACAATAAAAGAGATTAAAGCTGTTATCAGAAGGCTCCCAACAAAGAAAAGCCCGGGACCGGACAGGTTCACTGCAGAGTTCTACCACACCTTCAAAGAGGAACTGATACCAATTCCCTACAAACTGTTCCAAAAGTTTGAACCAGAGGCCATTCTCCCAAACTCATTCTATGAGGCAAACATCATCCTGATACCCAAACCAGAAAAACATGCATCAAAAACTGAAAACTACAGGGCAATATCCTTGATGAATATATATGCAAAAATCCTCAATAGAATACTAGCTAGCAGAATACAGCAACACATATACAAAATTGTCCACCATGATCAAGTAGGATTCATCCCACGGATGCAAGGTTGGTTCAACATATGCAAATCAATAAATGTGATATACCACATTAATAAAAACAAAGACAAAAACCATATGATCATCTCTGTAGATGCTGAAAACGCATTTGACAAAATTCAACATTCTTTCATGATAAAGACTCTACAAGTTAGGCATAGACAGAAGTATGTCAACATAATTAAAGCCATATACAATAAGCCCACTGCCAATATCATTCAGAATGGGGAAAAGCTGAAAGCTTTTCCTTTAAATACAGGAATTAGATAAGGATGCCCACTCTCACCACTCCTATCTAAAATAGTGCTGGAAGTACTAGCCAAAGCAGTCAGAGAAGAGAAGGAAATAAAGGGCATCCAGATTGGAAAAGATGAAGTCAAACTGTCCCTGTTTGCAGATGACATGATTCTATATATTGAACAGCCTAAAGCCTCTACAAAAAAACTCTTGCAGTTGATAAATGATTTCAGCAAAGTTGCAGGATACAAAATCAACACACAAAAATCAGTAGCATTTCTATTCTCCAGTAGTGAACATGTAGAAAAAGAAATCAAGAAAGCTGGCCCATTTACACTAGCTACCCAAAAAATAAAATACTAAGGATAAAGCTGCCCAAGAATGTGAAAAATCTCTACGAAGAGAACTACAAACCACCGTTGAGAAAAATTAAAGAGGACATGAGAAGATGGAAAGATATCCCTTGCTATGGGATTGGATGAATTAACATTGTGAAAATTCCATATTACCCAGAGTGATCTATAGATTCAATGCAATCCCCATCAAAATTCCAATGACATTTTTCTCTGAGATGGAAAAACCTATCCAGACATTTATCTGAACAGCAAAATACCATGCATAGCCAAAGCAATCCTGAGAAAAAAAAATTAAGCTAGAGGCATAACACTATCTGACTTTAAACAAAAACACTCTAGAAAGTAGGAGTGGGTACCAGCTTCATGAATAGGACCCAAAAAGCACAGGCAACTATAGGAAAAGTAAACAAATGGGCTTAATACCCAAAACAGCATGGTGCTGGCATAAAAATAGACACACAGATCAATGGAATAGAATGAGAACCCAGAAATCAATCCATATGCCTACAGCCATCTGATCTTTGACAAAGGCAGCAAATCTACATACTGGGGAAGAGACTGCCTTTTCAACAAATGTTGCTGGGAAAATTGGATACTCATATGTAGGAGAATGAAACTAGACCCATACCTTTCACCATATACCAAAATAAACTCAAAATGGATTAAAGAATTAAATATACATCCTGAAACAATAAAACTCCTTAAAGAAAACATAAGGGAAACACTCCAGGAAGTAGGACTGGGTACAAGCTTCATGAATAGGACCCAAAAAGCACAGGCAACTATAGGAAAAGTAAACAAATGGGCTTATATCAAGCTAAAAAGCTTCTGCACAGCAAAAGAAACTATCAACAGAGTAAAAAGACAACTGACAGAGTGGGAGAAAATATTTGCAAAATGTACATCTGACAAAGGATTAATATCCAGAATATATAAGGAACTCAAACAACTTTACAGCAATAATCAAATAACCCAATTAAAAAATGGGCAAAGGAGCCAAACAGACATTTCTCAAAAGAAGATATACAAATGGCCAACAGACACATGAAAAAATGCTCAAGATCACTCAGCATCTGGGAAATGCAAATCAAGACCACTTTGAGATACCATCTCACTCCAGTTAGGATGGCTAACATCCAAGAGACTGAGAATGATAAGTGCTGGAGAGGTTGCGGAGAAAAAGGAACTCCCATACACTGTTGGTGGGGCTCCAAAATGGTGCAGCCTTTATGGAAAATGGTATGGAGGTTCCTCAAACAATTACAGATAGATCTACTATATGATCCAAGTATTCCACTGTTGAGAATATACACATAGGAATAGAAATCATCATGCCAAAGGGATACCTGTACTCCAATGTTTATTGCAGCTCTATTTACAGTAGCCAAGAGTTAGAAGCAGCCCAAATGTCCATCATCTGATGACTGCATAAGGAAACCGTGGTATATCTATACAATGGAATACCACTCTGCTATAAAAAAGAATGAAATACTACTAGTCACAACAACATGGACTTAGAGAAAATTATATTAAGTGAAACAAGTCAGGCACAGAAAGAGAAATACCACATGCTCTCACTTATTTGTGGGAGATAAAAATAAATAAATAAATAAACACAAAAACAAATTGGGGGCGAGGGGGAAGAAGACAGAATAACCACAAAAATTCCTTGAACTACTTAAGTCAAGTGAGCAGATATGACGTGGGGGGTAGTGGAGTGGGGGTGGAGAGGAACGGGTAAAGGGGCATGAAAATCAACTACAATGTATATTGAGAAGTAAAATAAATAAGTAAATAGGTAGTAGATAAATACATTCTAGAAGTTAGTTGATGATGCAAGTAGCATATTGGAAAGAGGGAGATTAAGTGGATGTGGTCATCTTGGATACTGAAATATCCCCCAGCTCTCTTCCCCCACTGGGCTTCCTGAATTCTGAAAGTAAAATGTTTGTCTTATAGGTTGGAAATTGATAGCATCTTCTTTGGAAAATCTGATTAATCTAACAGGAAAGAACTAAGGATACAGAAAGCAGATATTCCTCAAACAAAGCACAGTCAGACCACCCATAGGAAAGCTCACAGTCGACAAGCCCAACCATGTGTTCGGACCATCACAATAGCTTTATAGTCCCCTGGTATAGTCTTGCCTCCTAGCATTCATGCCCTTGTGTAGTCCCCTTTGACACTGAATGGAGCTGATCCATATAACCAATAGGATATTGAAGAAATGACGGTGTGTGCATTTCAAAGCTAGATCATAAGAAGTCATTGCAGCTTCAAACTTGCTCTGTTGGATCACTCACTCTGAAGGAAGCCAGCTGCTGTGTCATGAGGACACTTAAGCAGCTCTATAAGGATTACTGGAGGTGAGAAAAGTTCCTCACCTTTTATTGATGGAAGTAAATGGATATAGCTTAAAGTAGATAAATGAAGAAACAGTAATATAAGCACATTATTTAACAATAGTAGATATAGCCAACAAGTGAATTTAAAACAAAAATGAATTAAATTATTACTTTAATAAGCAATTTTTAAATAACTTATGTAATTAATATAATAAATAAATACATATAAATGCTAAATACATATAAATGCTATTTGATATTGATAGTAATGACAGATCTACGGTGAGAGCATTAGAGAGATTGTGGGACAAATCGTAAGAGAAAGGAAGGGAACTACCATGTGTTGAGCACCTATGATCTGTAAGGAAAATGAGATTCAGAGAGTGAGGGCACCCAGCCAGCAGGTTGCAGAGGCAGAATACACACAGGTACTTCAAAAAGTTCAGGGAAAGATTCATCTCATCTTTTAATTCTATTTTTCTATGAACTTTTTAAAGTATGCTCATACATCCAAATTTATCTGATGGTAAGGCCAAAGTCTTTTTCACTATACCTTATACTTAATGAACAAAGACACACCAGCCCTCAGAGCCGTAGAACATTTCCACTTTTTTATTGAGAAAGGATTAGTAACCTAAACTATATTTATATTGCAAAGTTTATTTAAGCAATTTGATATGTGTACTTCTACTCCTTTCTGCATTTTACATAAATATTTGAATAATTGATTTATAACACTCTCTGATGCCAGGTAAAGTAAATACTAATCTGGGTTCACGAACTCATGTGTACACCAAATTTAACTGTCTAGATATTTTTTAAAGTCAGCTTAATTTCCCTAGATGTCTCATTAACCTAAGGGCAGGAATCAAATCTCAGTCAATTCTGGGTTCTCCCACAAGCACACTTTTCTTCAGAATTGTGTTGAAGTTCTGAGGAGGATGGAAGGAGGATGCAAGGAGACATCTGGGCCTTTGTCCGTCTGTCCTCTGACATCCTTTCATCCTGCCCCAGGTCATCAGTCCACATAGGTAGCTGGTACATCACCCCTCATTCTCATCAGTGACGCTCTTGAAGGTTGGGCACTTTCCCTGCTACTTCTATACCTCTCTCAGGCACTCTAGACTTCATCACTCTGTTTTTGCACCTCTCTGAGCTGCAGAACTCTTTGATGCTCTTGAAGGTCTCACCTGCCTGGAAACTTTATGCAGCCTCTTCCCTTTTATGGTATTGCCACTGCCCCCAGCCCTTTCCAAAAAGCAAATCACAAGTACTCTCTGTCCTCAGAATGTATTAGTCCACTTCTGCTGCTTATAACAAAATACTTGCAACTGTGTAATTTGTAAGAAAATGAAATCTATTGCTTACAGTTTCAGAGGCTGAAAAATCCAGTCTAGAGAACACAGCTGGTGAAGTCCTTGGTGGTGGTGACAGTGACCCAGGGGTCTCACATGGCAGAAAATGGTGCAGCAGAGAGAGATTCTTTGTGTGCTCTCCTTTTCAAGCCCTCCGAACCACACCCCTGACCACCATTATTAATCCATTCGCTATGGCATGGTCCTACAATCTAATCACTTCTTCAAGGCCCCACCTTTCAATTACCGTAATAGGATTTCCTACCCTCTACATTTACAGTGGGAATTAAGCTTCTAATATATAAACTTTGGGGGACACAAATCAATCAATCCACAGCACAGACCCACACCTCTATGTGGGGTTCTGTCCTCTCCCCTTTCAGACTCAGCCTGGGACTGGGAAAGAGCAGAGTACAATGTCCCTTCCCAGGGACCCACTAGCTCTGAGCTATTCTTCCCTCCCTTTCGAGTCTCCTTTTCCTATAATATGCAGA
>NW_007734970.1:40911-41893 GCF_000696425.1 Galeopterus variegatus
AAAAAAGTAATGGTTAACATTTTAAAACTGTGATACCACCACATGGGTACTGTGCCAGATGCTGGAAATATAAAGAAAAATGTGATTCAATTCTTGATGTCAGGATTTGTCCAGGTCACACAGCTAGTAGATGGATGCAGACGAAAAAAACAACAGTGAAAATATAGCAGTTAGTGCAGTGCCAGAACTATTTACAGGCAAGAGGAATGCGGTTGGGTTGGGGGAGAGGGGAAGTACTCAGAAAAATTTTCATGTGGAAAACTCAATCAGATTTTTGCCAACGTTGGAAAGCCATTCCAAGTAGGAAGGATGCCATACCAGGAAGCTTATTTTCAGTCTGGAGGTTATTTGGAGGCATCAAATTACTTTAGGCTGGAAAATATCATAATCTGTTTTGTGTTTTTAAAGATCACTCTAGTAGAATGTGGGGAACTAAAGAGAGAAGGAAATCCAGAAAAGAGATAAAAGATCCCAAGGTAAGACAATGGCAGTGGGGATTGGGAAAAGGTGAAAATTCATTCACAAGATATTTTTGAGGCAAAATTACTTAATTTGGATAAGTAACTTAGAGACTAGGATAATTTCCAAAATTCTGGCTTGGGTGACCAAGGAAATGATGATACTATTTATAGACAGGAACGCATGAGGAAGGGCAAGTTTGGGCAGTGGGGGGAGAGATTGATATATTCACAATCCTTCATTCCTTACTTATTTTATTTTTAAAAGTTCACTTGGTTCAGATTGTTTAAATATATAAAAAGATACATGGTAAGGAATCATGTTGTCGACCCTGTCCCTATCCACCCCAAACTACCACCTGCAATAAATACCACTTTTATTGGTTTCTGGTGCATTCTTCAGTCGCTTTTAACACAATGGCTTTAATGCACACAGGTGGATATCTTCAGTAAACAGTTGGATAGTTGTTTCTGGAGTGCAACAGGGATACCTGGGCTCATCATATGTAGTTAAAGGTATTAGC
>NW_007734970.1:43608-44778 GCF_000696425.1 Galeopterus variegatus
CACACCCTGAGAATTGCTCACCTGCTTATACAGAAATGTTTCATTACTCACATGGATATTGCTAGGCTTTCCTTCCAAATTTGAAGGAATATACTAATAAAATGTAAAATATGGGTTTAAAAAACTATGTATTATTTAATATAAATGCATTCCCTAATGCCATCAATGTTATCAATAGACTACTAAAAATTAATGAAGGCCATAAGTTAGAATAAAACTATGACTCTGTTCTAGTGTAGTCTACACCAACAAGGCAATGGAGAATACAGGCTCACTTAAGAGACACAAATACAGCCTACCAGTACTTAGTCAAATCAAATGTGCATACACCTATGACCCAACAATCCTACTCACACATACATATCCCAGGAAATTCCCAGACATCCATAAGGCTACTTGTATAAGGAAGTTGTCGACAAACCAGATGACCAACATTGGGAAAATGGATCAGTAAAATGTGTAAATGCACACTATGGAAGAACGTGCAGCAGTTAGAAGCATCAAACTAAAAGCACACATATGGATATATCTCTAAAGTATACTGCAGGGTAAAAANAAATACATACAAGCATACATGTAAGAGACATGGTGGTGTCCCATGCCATGTGTTGAGGATGTGTCAGCTATGTGCCAGAGCCTTTGAGGAGTGATTGTGTATATCTCTTCCCAGCTCTGCATTCAATACCATCACATTGGTAACTTAAAATTGGCCGTGGTGGGAGTATTTACACCATGGAAATCAGCAAACACTACAACAAATCAAGGCACCTTCTTTTCCCCAGAGAGCATGTTGGTAAGTGTATACCAGCACACCACTGCCCTNTTTTTAAGAATGTGGTATGGAGTGATGTGGGTGGCTTGAAAACTTTTGCCAGGCGATGCAGATACAACAATCCGTACATAGCCACCAGCTGAAAACCATTGTTTTATACCATGCTGCCTTTCAAATAGTTTGTGCCAATTTGGCAAGGTATCAAAAGCCTTAAAAACTAATTCTTTCTGGACTCGTCATTTCATTTCTAGGAATTTGTCCTAAGGAAATATCTCAAATATGGAAAATGCTTTCTATACAAGTCCATTTTAACAATGACAAATTGGAAACAAGCTAATTTTTTTTAAAGATGACCAGTAAGGGGATCTTAACCCTTGACTTGGTGGTGTCAGCACCAC
>NW_007734970.1:44790-45907 GCF_000696425.1 Galeopterus variegatus
GAGAGGTTCTCTTGGCTTGAAAAAATAAAAAAGGGGGACCTGGCCGGAGCCATTAGAGCCCGGCTGCCTGCCTGTCCAGAGCCAAAAGAGCCCGCTGTTATCTTGCCATAGATAACGGGAATTTTTCCATTTACCGGTACAACCCGCCCTGCGGTTTTCTCAGTAAACCATCTGCATACTTAATTATCTGCTGATTGCCTCCTGCTGTCTATATAAACTGTGACCTTCTGGCTAATAAACGAGACTTGATCAGAAAAAAAATAAAATAAAATAAAAAAAAATAAAGAGGCAATGTTTATATAAAATAATGATACATCCAGCATTTAAAATTATATTTATGTGCAGTTTTTAATAACATGAAAAACACTTCTATTATTGGTTCAAATGAAAAAGTAGAATAAAAATATACATGTATGTAAATATATGATACTAATCACCTAGAGATCTTGTTAAATATAGATTCTGATTCAGTAGGCCTAAAATGGTGGCCAAGATTCTGCATTTTTTAATTGACACGATGCCAGTGCTGCTGGTCTACAGACCACTTTGTGAGAAGCAAAGATATATATATGTATAAAAAATACAATCACACCTATATAAGAAATGCATAGGAAAAAAATATGACAAAAAATTCACCGAACATTGAATGGTATTATGCTATATATTGAGCTGGAGCCATGAATGAGGGGTTTCATAAAAATATGTTTTACTAGAGTTTCCAAATTTTCTGCTTCTATACGAAGAAAAAATGACATTAATGTTCTGTATTATAGGTTTACCTGAATCTATAGTAAGAAAAAATGACAGGGGATATTTGGGGAATATCTGCATCATTTGTTTAATTTTCTTGTGACCATAAAACTGCTCTAAAATATAAAGTCTATTAAAAAATAATAATCTGCCTTAATTTTCTTTTAAGCAGTACTTAATGTTGAAAACCAACAGCTTGCTGATGAGGCCATTTGTATAGCCTGGTAGAAAATCAAGTCTATGTATGTTTCATTCTTTTTTCTCACTTTAACTATGCTGTGAACATTGGTTTCTGGCATTTTTTTTTTTTTTTACCAAATCCTTCTACATTTTTAAGAAAAGGAAAAAATATATAATTCCAACTTCT
>NW_007734970.1:46839-48576 GCF_000696425.1 Galeopterus variegatus
ATTGGTTTCTGGCATTTTTTTTTTTTTTTACCAAATCCTTCTACATTTTTAAGAAAAGGAAAAAATATATAATTCCAACTTCTTCATTTCCTTCCATTTTGTCCCTTCCCCCCAGGTCCCCATCTTCTACCGTCTCCCAGCCCCAAGGGGCTAGGGGTCAGGATAGAACTGGCCAAAGTTCAATAATACTTGTGATGGTTCCTTACATCCCTGTAACAATAGGACTGCCTAATATTAGACAGGAGTCCCCTATTTGGGGGGCATGACTGGATTTATTACTTTAACTAAACATAACTGTTATTCTTGATCTGAACAACACAAACTTTTGTTTGCAAAGTTGTAGAAACAGCCAAGAGAGTTGGAAAGAGGCTGAGTGAGTCTCATTATACTAATCCTCTAGGGATTCCAAGCCCCATCAAACTAGGGAGACAATTAGTTCCCTTAAGGAAACAAAGCTACAACCCAAATCTTTCAGCCCTGATATCACCTTCACAAAGAGATGTGTATATTCTGGGAGTAGCTCACCCATGGTCTCCTAGAGCCTCTTGTTTGGAGAAGAAACATCATCTCACAGAGACTGGGCCTATGTGAGGATGAAATTAAAGTCTTTATCAGTCAGAATCACCCCACTAGGCCAAGAGGAGGATGAGGAAGGATTGCTCCAAATGATAACTATACTTTTCCAAGGGTTTCTCCAGGATGAACTTGCTGAAAATGGAAGATTTTGAAGCACTCTGGGCTCTTCAGACTCTTTAGGATTAATTATGACAAAGCCCAAGGAAACCTTTTTACTTTGAGTGACCTAGGGAATGCAGCTGTCCATTCAGGAAGTTTTGGGATGGGACGTGTTCTTCAAGAATGCCATCAAATTCATGAGAGATGCAAAACTTACACCAACAGCAAAAGACCTGCATTTAGAGCCTACAGACAATATTGCAACCTCAAAAATACCCATGACAAGCAGTTCTCTCCTGCAATCCTGTGAGTAGTGCATTTGGAATGGCCTGATTGGGACTTCCCCAGAGATCTGCTAGAAACGCAATGCTGGACCTCCGGGGTCATCTCCACCTGGGCACTTCAGGGGGTGACAGAGCAGCAGTGGCTTCTTCAAACCCTTCTCTTCCAGGCACGGGTTTATATTCCATTATAAGGTCTGACACATCAGGGACAGGCACGGGGTCTCACTGTCACTTTAGCCCCACCATCCAGGTCAATGCTGGAACAGAGCAGGGGCTAAATCAATGTGTTTTCAGTCAGAGCCTTTACACTGCTCACTCTCACTGAGGGACTGTGCCCAGCCAATGTTGTCCCACCTGTGCCCTGTGTAATTGTCCCCTTGGAAATCCCAAAGCTCTGGACAACATCGAGTCTGGGTGAAACTCTTAATGCTTTCCCTTAGAAAGGGAAGATTTCACCCTTATTCCAAGTGGACTAGAACTGTTTGGAAGAGCACGCAGTTCCAAGGTGGCAGGGCAAACGGCCAGGTCATCCATATTTTCCCACTGGGCACTACACGACTGCCCCTTAAAACAATGAATGTCTGTCGTGGATGGTGAAGCCATGTGCAGGCTCTCAGGCTGTCAGCAAGTCTCCCCACTCATTTATCAAGCATGTAGGACAAAGGGGGATGTGTCTGGGATTCATGAAGTGGCCCACTTCCCCACAGTTGGTGATCAGTGGTTTAAAATAGGAAAAAAAACCCCAAAAGTTTATCAGCTGTCCTGTCTGTGTGCTATC
>NW_007734970.1:49109-49985 GCF_000696425.1 Galeopterus variegatus
GATTTATCTGTGCTAAGCTCATGACTCGGTATGAACCCAGAGCTTTTTCTCCCCGCCACCCACCTACGTTCTGCTCTTCATCACCACTTTCTCCTGTAACACACAGATACACCAGGGACCAAACATGAGACAGGTACCACAAGGGGCTCTGAGAAACAAGCCTGAGTAGTCAGAGGTGGAAAGATATGTCCTTCACAGAAATAAAGAACTTCTTTAGCCCAAACTGCAACATTCATCCCTCTCCTTTCAGTTCCAGGTTGTCCTCAGATCCCCAGAACATCATGACTCCTGATGCTGAACCCCTTTGATCAGCCATCCCCAGCAGTGTGAGGGCAGAGGAGCCATGGGGAACTGCACCACCATCACCGAGTTTGTCCTGCTGGGGCTCTCAGATGCCTGTGAGCTACAGATGCTCATCTTCCTGGGGCTCCTCCTGACCTACCTCTTCACACTGCTGGGGAACCTCCTCATCGTGGTCATCACCCTCATGGACAGGCGCCTCCACACCCCCATGTACTACTTCCTCCGCAACTTTGCCATCCTGGAGATCTGGTTCACCTCAGTCATCTTCCCCAAGATGCTGACCAACATCCTCACAGGATACAAGACCATCTCCCGAGCAGGCTGCTTCCTGCAAAATTTCCTCTATTTCTTCCTGGGCACCACAGAGTTCTTCCTACTGGCAGTGATGTCCTTTGACAGGTATGTGGCCATATGTAACCCCTTGCGTTATGCCACCATCATGAGTAAACGGATCTGTGTCCAGCTAGTGCTCTGTTCATGGCTGGCAGGATTCCTTCTCATCATCATTCCAAGTTTCATCATAATTCAACAGCCCTTCTGTGGCCCCAATATCATTAATCATTTCTTCTGTGA
>NW_007734970.1:50997-53987 GCF_000696425.1 Galeopterus variegatus
TGCACACTATCCTGCAGATCCCCTCAGCCAAGGAGAGGCAGAAAGCCTTCTCAACCTGCTCCTCCCACATCACTGTGGTGTCTCTCTTCTATGGCAGCTGCATCTTCATGTATGTCCGGCCAGGCAAGGGTGGCCAGGGGGAGGACAAGAGCAAAATCGTTGCATTGCTCAACACCATAGTGACCCCGATGCTCAACCCCTTCATCTATACCCTGAGAAACAAACAGGTGAAGCAGGTGTTTAGAGAGCAAGTAAGCAAGCTCCTGTCATAAAGATGAGCCAGAACTGAGAGAGCAGAAAGCTGCCTCCTTGCCTGAACTTCTGCAAATGAAGCTCCTGTCCTGATACCTTGACTATCCCCTCATAGACAGTTCTTTGTCACATGTCTTAATCCACTAGTTTCTTACATGTATCACTTTTGGTACATTCAGTCTTGTTCAGGAATGACCGAAAACTCAGTATACCACTACTATGTGTGCTATGTCTTGATATTTCTGACCCTAGCCTGTATTTGAGTTTTTTAATCTTGTCTCATTTTAAATTATAATAAATTTAGCATTTCTTCTTTGCTAGAAACTTTTTATCAAAATTGACTTTAAAAAATTCTCAACAAGAATATATTTACAACAGACTTCAGAAATACTATATGTATGGGGTAATTAATAAGGTGGAATAGCCAAAAAATATGGAACGACAAAAAAAGTATCGGATATTACAGCACTAAGTCAAGAACTAACAAAAAGAAGAAGGAACTGGATAGCCTGGAAAGACACTGCAGTACATGTAAGGATGTAACAGATGATAAAAAATAGACTTTCTACTAAGTAAGGAAGGTCAATTCAATAAATGATGACAAGACCACTGGCTAACCACAATAGAAGCCTATTTTCCAAAAGTATTGGGACTAGTCCTCGATTGTCTATTTGGGTGTGGGGGGCAAGAGTTAAAGCAGAAGAACAATTTAAAATTGATACTTGCCTTAAATACTTATTCGAAATTAAAACCTATGAAGATATATTCATTCACTAATCTATGAATATCCTTTTCTTAGTGAATCAATTTGATGGTTATTATAGTCTTTTTTGGTTAAACCATATTCATAATGATGTTTATAATTTTTAGGATTTGTTTCAGTAGCACAAAAATTTTAAAGATGCTTGAGAAACTGTGAGCAAAATTCTAGGATTTTTTGCTCTTTGTTTTTCTGTTTATTTGCCAAACATCACAGTTCTCACACACACCTAGCTCAAGAAAAATTTTTCACTCCCTACCTTTATGGAATCTATTGAAAGGAATCAATCTAGTTTTCATAGAAACAACTTTCTTTCTACACTCATATTTCATTGGTTTATTTGTATTTAGTTAAAATATATGATTACAATAACAAGTTCAATTAGCAAAGAGGTTTGGAAGCAACCAACCAATTCTTGGTATAAGTCAGCTAGTGGGGACAAAAGCGTACATGTACAGAAGCATACTAGTGACAAAGAATTACAGAAAATTATTAGAGATTATTACAAACAACTATACAACAAAAAATGTGAAAACCTATAGGAAACAGATAAAATTCTGGACACATACAAACCAGCAAGACAGAACCAAGAAGACATAGAAAGCCTGAACACATTAACAACAAGCAATGAGACTGAAGCAGTAATCAGCAGTCTCCCAACAAAGAAAAGCCGAAGACCACATGGCTTTACTGCTTAATTCTACCAAACCTTTAAAGAAGACTTAATGCCAATTATCTTCAAACTATTCCAAAAAATTAAAACAGAGGCTATTCTCCCAAACTCATTCTATAAGGCCAGCATTACCCTAATACAAAGACCAGAAAAAGATACAACAAAAAAAGAAAACTGTAGGCTAATACCCTTAATGAACATAGACACAAAAATCCTCAACAAAATATTAGCAAACAGAATTTAGCAACACATCAAAAAAATTATACACCATGATTAAGTGGGATTCATCCCAGGGGTGCAAGTATGGTTCAACATACACAAATCAATAAATGTGATACACCACATCAACAAAATCAAGGACAAAGACCATATGATCATCTCAGTAGATGCAGAAAAAGCATTTGACAAAACCCAACATCTCTTTTTATTTTTTTTTAATCCCCACCTTTACAACTTTCTTTTGAATAATGTTTTGAACAGTTATTCTTTATTTTTTTTTTTTTTTTTTTTTTTGGACCAGTAAGGGGATCACAACCCTTGGCTTGGTGTCGTCCACACCACACTCAACCAGTGAGCGCACCAGCCATCGCTATATAGGATCCGAACCTGCGGCCTCGGCGCTATTAGCACCACACTCTCCCGAGTGAGCCATTGGGCCTGCCCTACTTATTTATTTTTATTAGTATATTCATTATTACAAATCATACTTATTCTTTATGCCCCTTACCCACTCTCCCTTCCCCTCCCCCCTCTAATAACCATAGAATCATTCTCTCCTTCTGATACATTAACAGTTTCTCTGTTGATTTATCACCTAGATGATCTGTCCACTGCTGAGAGAGGTTGTGTTCATGTCCCCACTATAATCATATAGCAGATGCTTCTTCTACTACTCTGGAATGTGCTTTGTGGAGAGAGATGTCCTCTTTTTTTATTTTTATTTTTTCAGCCTCAGCTGGCGACTCTCCTTCTGTCGATGAACTCGAGTGTCCAGCAGGCAACCTCCACAGTGGCTGTCACTACTGCTATGGTGACTTGCTGCTTTTGCAGCAGCCATGGCATTGCAGTGGCTATGGTGGACTACCTGTGTGGAAATAGTGGTTTTAGTGTGCTCTTTACATGATTGTGGGCAGGTTTGGCTTCCCCCAGCTCCTGCCTCAGGAACCCAAAGGGGTCCCCAGGTCAGTGGGGCCATGCCTGGTTTGGGGGTTGCCTTCCTCTGGCTCAAAGCCACAGGATCTTGGGGGGCCCACCATCCCTTCTTGATAAAGACTCAGCAAATTAGATACAAAAAGTGCTATACAT
>NW_007734970.1:54699-56339 GCF_000696425.1 Galeopterus variegatus
AAAAGAAGAGCACATGAGAAGTTTGCTCTCTCTGCTCTGCCATTTTCTGCCATGTGAGACCTCTTGGTCAGAAGGGATTAATAGGACACTGGAGCAAAGATCACCCTTGCTGTGAACTAGCAAGGACTTTAGCTGCATTCTGTTCATGCTCAAAAGTATTATAAAATATAAAGGTTTCCTCCAGCCAGCCTGAAGATGTAGAATTGCACATAGTACAAGACTCTGAAATAAGGATGGGAGGAGAAACAAGACGAGGCTCTAAGCAATAAATTTCATTTTCTTTATAAATCACCCAGTTTGAGATATTTTGTTATAAGCAACAGAAACAGACTAATACAGAAGAAAAGTATCTCAACACAATAAAGGACATATATGACAAACCCACCACTAATATCATCCTGAATTAGGATAAGCTCAAAGCTTTTCCCTTAACAACAGGAACAAGACAAGGATACCCACCCTCACCACTCCTATTTAACATAGTACTAGAAGTACTAGCCAGAGCAATCAGGCAAGAGAGAGAAATAAAGGTCATCTAGATTGGAAAAGACAACATCAAACTGTCCCTTTTGGCAGATGACATGATCCTATGTATAGAAAAACCTAGATACTACAAAAAACACTTACAGCTGATAAATTAGTTTAGTAAAGTTGCAGTATACAAACCAATGCACAAAATTCAGTAGCATTCTTATACTCCAAAAACAAACTAGCAGAGAAAGAAATCAAGAAACCAAGCCCATTTACAACAGTCACCAAAAAAAAAAAACCACCCTAGGAATCAGCTTAACCAATGAGGTAAAAGATCTCTATAATGAGAACTACAAATCACTTCTGAGAGATATTAAACAGGATACAAAAATATAGAAAGACATTCTATGCACAAAGATTAGAAGAATTAATATTGTGAAAATGTCCATACTACCCAAAGCAATCTATAGATTCAATGCAATCCCCATCAAAATATCAATGACATTCTTCACAGAAATAGAAAAAAAAATTCTAACATTCATATAGAACAACAAAAGACCCTGAATAGCCAAAGCAATCTTGAGCAAAAATAAAAATAAAGCCTGAGGCACGACACTACCTGACTTCAAATTATACTACAAAGCTATAGTAATCAAAGCAGCATGGTATTGGCATAAAAACAGACACTTGGACCAATAGATCAGAATAGACAACCCAGAAATCAACCCACATACTTACATCCAACTGATCTTTGACAAGAGCACCAAGAGCATACACTGGGTAAAAGACTGCCTCTTCAATAAATGGTGCTGGGAAAACTGGACATCAATATGCAGAAGAATGGAACTAGACCCATACCTCTAGCAATATACCAAAATCAACTCCAAATGGATTAAATATTTAAATATAAGACCTGACACCTTGAAACATTTCAAGATGTAGAACTGGGCAAAGACTTTATAAGACCACAGAAGCACAGGCAAAAAAAGGAAAAAAAGAGACAAATGGTATTAAACTAAAAAGGTTCTACATAGCAAAAGAAATAATTAATGGACTATAAAGACAACCTACAGAATGGGAGAAAATATATGCAAATTATGCATCTGACAAGGGATTAATATCCAAAATATACAAGGAGCTCAAAAACCTTAACAGTAAAAAAAAAAAAA
>NW_007734970.1:59002-59299 GCF_000696425.1 Galeopterus variegatus
GACTTAGGACTGTTAATTGAAGGTATTAGACTCAATATTGGACTTTTGGCTCCATGGGGAACTTTTGCTTATCACAAAGCTACCCTTGCAATTTAAACAATTACTTTATTGGAATTATCCCAAAGCACCAGCCATGCTCTAAGTAAAGTACAAACGTCCCCAGATAGCTTAGCTTCTGTGGTAATAAACAATAGAAGAGCTTTAGGTTATTTATTAGCCGAGCATGGAGGAGTATACACAGTTATAAATACCACCTGCTGCACTTGTATAAACTCCTCTAGCCAAGTGGAATTAGAC
>NW_007734970.1:60781-84683 GCF_000696425.1 Galeopterus variegatus
CCTCACTTCAACAAATTTGGGATTCTGTTATGTCTCTTGTACCTTCTAAATATGTATTTTAATAGTTACCCCATAAAATTGGAACTTTGAAACTGTACTCTAATATAGATTAATGATATTATTGGTTAATGTGTTATACCTTGTAGGATACAAGATCATCATAATATGTATAA
Organism: Galeopterus variegatus; assembly: GCF_000696425.1. Taxonomy (NCBI): domain Eukaryota; kingdom Metazoa; phylum Chordata; class Mammalia; order Dermoptera; family Cynocephalidae; genus Galeopterus; species Galeopterus variegatus. The sequence continues at coordinate 60,955 of NW_007734970.1, forward strand.
ATAAATGTTTAACATCCAGAAGGAAAAAAAATCTTACCGTGACGATGACCAATCAAAATTCCACATACCTCTCTCCTTCTGAAGTCTCCTGTGAGGGACTAGATGAACCCCAGGCATGACCCGGGCAACAAGGAACATGAATTATAACTCAGTTTCCCAGAATTGATCTATGGCAACACTTCAGTGTGCCATTGATCAAAAAGGGGAAATGAAGAGCAAAGGAGGCCAGAAAGGAGAACTGAAAAAAGAACTGAAGTGACTCCATGTTCAAACTTTAAGTGACTTGTTCCTCAAGGCATAAGAAACTGACCTTTTACTTGAATTGACTGACATCAGGAAACCCACTGTTTAGAAAAAAATAGGTATAATCATTTGACTTGGTACTTTGTTCTATAATTAACTTTATTCTACAGATCAAAATTGTCCTGGAAGCCTGATGTGATCACTTACCTATTATGTTTTAAAACAATATTTGGAATTTTTTTTACTGCTTATTCTTTCCTGTACTTTACTATAAAATCCTCTTGCTTTTCACCTCAAGTGGGCAGACTTTCTCCTCATCTTGAGAAGTAGTCTTCCCTAGTTTGCAAACCTAATAAATGCCTCCTTAAAATTTCCTTACAGGGCCGGCCCTGTGGCTCACTCGCGAGAGTGCAGCGCTGGTAGCACCTGAGGCTGCGGGTTCAGATCCTATATAGCGATGGCCGGTGCACTCACTGGCTGAGCGTGGTGTGGACAACACCGTGCGGAGGGTTGTGATCCCCTTACTGGTCAAAAAGAAAAACTCCTTACAGACTGAATTGTTTTGCTTTGACAATATCAATTTAATCTCTATCAATTTTCGCTTGAAAATATATCTCTATATCCACCTCTCCTCTTCACCTCCACTGCTCTTGCCTTGTTCAAGTCTCCAGCGTCTGTTGTGGGTGGTTGTGTTGGTCTCCTCACCCACCTTCCTAGCCCTCTTTTGCACTCCTTCATCCCGTTCTCCACAGGGCAGCCAGAGTGATCTTTATAAAACGTAATGGAATCCAATCACTTCCCTGTCTAAAACGCATTAATAGCTTTCCTTTAATCTTCAAATAAAACCCAAATGCCCTGCCTTAACCCTCAAAGTCCTTTGGTGATTCTGAGTTCATTTTATTTTCTAAGAGGGACTTCCCCTTCTAGCCAGGCAGATGAAAAGAAAAAAAACAACAACAACAGAGACTCCCCAGCTGATTCCAATGTGCCTGCCTTGTTTGGACCAGGCCTCGCTGTCCAGCAGGCACTCCTGCCCATTGCCCCTCACCCACCACCCTCCAGCCACACTGGCCTCCTTTCTGGTTCTGGGACACTCTATGCTGCTTTTTCCTCTGGAGAGTTGCTCTTTCCCAGCTGGGCCTCTGAGGAGTTCAGCTCATTCTTCAAGTATCAGCTGGTCATTCCCCAGGGAAGTCTTCACTGACCACTCTGTACAGGTCCTCTCACCCCATAATTTTCTGTCTCAACACCTGTTTGTTTCACTTGTAGCACTTCAAATTTAAAACTAATCCTTCATCCCCCCATTTCACTGTGAGCTTCCTAAAGACGGAGACTTATTTCAGATCTAGCATGAAATTGATGCTCAGTAAATGTTTAAGGAATGGTGGGGCATCACACTACTCATATTCATTCATTCAGTTATTGTTATTTTGTCATCCTCTTGCTGCATACAGACAGGACATCAGGAGCTTCCTAAAGACAGAGACTTATTTCAGATCTAGCATGAAATTGATGCTCAGTAAATGTTTAAGGAATGGTGGGGCATCACACTACTCATATATTCATTCATTCAGTTATTGTTATTTTGTCATCCTCTTGCTGCATACAGACAGGACATCAAGGTCCCTCTTTGTCTGTTTTCATCTGCCACTACCTACTTTATTCCTTAGGGTTCTGTTCTCTCAAAACATATTACAAAGTTTTAACAATTGAGCAAAATCATTCTTAGCTTGTTACCCAGAAACCTGTAATTGTACTTCTGCCTTAATCACGTGGATGACTAGGAGAGGAAATCTCGAGTTAAGGACCTCCTTGCTTCTCAGTCTGGAGCTTTTTCCCTGCCAGGAGTACAGTCCTCAGGGGACTGGAAACAGGAGCCCAAGGAATACAAAGTAGCCACTCCTCATCCCGCTACTCACAATTGTCTGACTTATTTTAGGTAGCCCTCTTTTAGGTAACACTTTGATGTCCAAATCACTGTGGGGGAAGGGAAGGGGAAACAAGAAGTCAGTGCTGGAGGAAGACATGGTGGGGAGCTTGGTGGTGAAACCAGGGAACAAATTCCAGTCTCTCCTAGCTATGCCCCTGACCACAGTCTGGGGGGGAAAGGGAGCTAGCTAAAGAAAAACTAACCTGGCAGGATGGGCTGGATTCTTAGGAGTAACAATAATAAGATGAGTTGATTAAATAAACTTCCTTAGGCTGAGATTTTATCTGTAGGTCGGGAGGTTTGCTCCTTAGGGTAAGACCTGATTTTGTGGTTGTTAATATTAACTTTTTTAAAACATATATTTGTTCACTCTAACACTTTTTACTGTAAAGTCTATTTCCCAGTGAAGGGTATCAGTGTCCTCACCAAAAATAAAATAAAATAACTGCACATATGTGAGCATATTTTTGAATCTTAAGATTTTCACATCGATATATTTATGTTTACTTATACCAGTACTATAGTTTTTTTAGGTATTATAGCTTTAAAATGAGTTTCAAAATCTAGCAGAGTAAGTCCTTCAACTTAATGATTCTGCAAGATTATCTTGTCTATTCTAGGTTCTTTGATTTTCATATACATTTTTAAATCAGTTTGTCAATTTCTTCAAAAATGCCTACAGCAACTGTCAATCAGAATAATGTTGATTTAGCATCCTAACAATACTGGGTCTTCAATCCATGAACATGATGTATACTTCTCTATTTATTTAGTCTGTTTTAATTTCTCTCAACAATAGTTTTTAGGAGTCTTGTACCTGCTTCACTATTTGTATTCTTAAGTATTTAATAATTTGGGGTGTTAAACTCTATTGTGTTTTATTAAATTTCATTTTCTCAATGATAATGGCTAGTATGGAGGAATACAATAGATTATGAAAAAACTTCAAGAAGGTATAATTTAAGAACAATACACTGCACCACTTAAAAATATACAATTAAATGCATTTTAATAGTTACGTACACAAATGAAACTACAGCCACAATGAAGACACAGGGCATTTCCATTGCCCCAAAAGTTTCTTACAACCCATCACTCCTTCAACCCTCAGCCCCAGGCCACCACTCTCACTTCAGATCAGTTTGCCTTTTAACAATTTTCTATAAATGAAATTACACCTGTGTTCATTTGTGTCTGCCTTCTTTCACATAGCGTAATGTTTTTAAAATCCATTCATATTACTATATGCATCAATAGTTAATGCCTTTTTATTGCTGAGTAATATTCTTTTATGTGGATATACAATGTTTGCTTACACATTCACTTGTCCCTGGATATTTGTGTCATTTCCAGGTTTGGCTGATATGAATAAAGCCATTGTGAACAGTCATATATAGATCATTATGCAGATATAGTAAATACCTAGAAATGGAATGGTTGTCCACATGATTTGTATATGTTAAACCTTATAAGAAACTGTTAGTCAGATTTTCAGTGGGATTGTCCTATTTTTCATTCCCACAAGTATGAGACTTCCAGGTGCTTTATATCTTCAGCAACGTGATATTTTCAGTCTTTTTAATTTTAGCCATACTCATAGGTATGTAATGATATCTCATTGTGGTATTGATTTATTTCCCTAATGACTAAAAAGTGGAGCATATCTTCATGTGCTAACTGACCCTTCATATATCTTCTTTTCTGAAGTATCCGACTTCTTAACAAATTGTTTTATTTTCTTGATTATCTTATCACTGCATAGTTCTAGAGAAAAATCCTTTGTTGGAAATAAACATATTATTCCCTATTAACAAAAAAAGATGGCCAGAATGTTTGTTCCTTAATAAATGCCTTATGGCTTGGAATAACATCTGTAATGCCAATCTTGAGCTGTCTTTGCAGATAACAAACTACAAACCTGCTTTGAAACCCATACACCCTGAACCCTAAGACACCATGGAAAATATCAGTCAAGATGCCAGAAATAATTACTCTTACCTCACAACCAACAAATCGGATTCACATGCAGTTCCCAGGACCTCCCACTCATAATTTTGTTCTATAAATGTTTATGATTCTAAGCTATCAAGGAGCCTGGAGTCCTAAAAACTCCCTTGGCTACTAGTGGTTTCTTTGAATGGCATTCTAATAAATGTTAATCTTTAACACTGCAAACTCTGGCATGAGAGATTTCTTAGGTATTTGGGCAGTGGATGATGAACCCATCTTGGTTTGGTAATGGGGTGTAATTTCTAACTGAACCTCTGCAAACAGTACTAACCAGCATTAAAATGGTGATACTGTGAGTCAGGTTACCTATCATTTCCTACAATGGCCCCATAGTCAATCAAGCAACAAGTACTTACTGAGTATCTGTCATATGCCTAACATTTATTTACTCATTAATTCAATAAAACTTTGTTGCCAGGACCTGTCATAGGTACTGGGATGCAAAAAATGATTAAGATGTAGTCTCTACTCTCATATAGCTTATTTTTTCAAAGAAAACAAGACCATCGATTCATACAACTGAAGTACAATCTGAATTAAATCATGTGGCGCTAGCAATGAATGTTCATAGACAGTGAGCTCAGAATAGGCTGAAGTTGTAAAAAAGCAAAAAACAAAAACAAAAAACTCCTTAATGGAGGGAGTGCCTGAACTGAGCCTTGAAAGAGAATTAAATAGTAGTTAAGCAAAAGAAAGGAGGGAAGGCATCCAGGCCGTGGGAACAGCTTTGGCAAATGCTAGAGGCTGAAATAAGCTTGAAGTGCTTTGGGAGCAGCTAGGGAATGGAAAGAATAAAGTAGGCTTTTCATTAGATCCACAGATCAGTTTAAATCTCTTTCTAAAGGAATGGTGAAATTTCGTTCAGATTTTGTGTGTGAGTTCTGAGTCTTTAAACCGTGGTAGTTCTAATTAAACCATTGTCTTCAGTCATTGTTTGATAGCTACTGAGAAAATCCAGTTACCCCATGCTAATGTATAACTTCCTTGTTTTATGCAAAATAGCCAGCTTCATTCTAAAAAAAGAGCTTCATGCCTCTATTGAAGTGGAAATGAATACCTCCTTCTGGCTGCATAAGAGAAACTCAAGGACTTTAATGATCATAAGGCCTTTCCTGGACACATACAGTCAGAGCACCATGTAACTTTCTCTTTCCTTTCTGCATCATTGAGAAAGAAAGCAAAAGCTCTACATGCAGGGAAGCCTAAAAATAAGCTGAGGCCTTGCCATCCCTGTGCAAGCAGCTGATGTAGGCAGTGAGAGAAAGTGAGCAGAGATGCCAGTACTGATCAAACTTTATTAAAAGAAAAGAATCTGCCGGGCTGCGCTTAAAGTGACAGGCAGCCAGGGGCTCCCCTCAAAATGGAGGACAGCACCAGGTGTGGGGGTGGTAGAGCTTATATAGGGTGCCAAGGGCTGGCTGATACCATCAAGGAGGGGCATTATGCTAATGCGGAAGCTATGCGACCAGGGTGGAGAACTGCACCCTTGCAGAAGCAAAAGGGTTTGTATTTAAGTCACGAGGCTTCTTGTAAAGGGAAGGGGGGAGGGGTTTGGTGCTAGAGTGGAAGACAAGGATGGCAGCTATGTTGTGCTTATTGTGTGCACAATGGCACTGGTCATGTCCAAAATCTATCATTCCTGCCTTTTAAGTATAAGGAGAAGGGGGAAAAGGGTGAAGGTCCCATTCTTCTGAAGCTGCTTCCTGCTGGAGATGGGCAAAGATATGGAAAAAATAAAAGATTTATGTTGGCAGGTAAAACAATTAGGTGGCAGGGTATTGGTTTCATGTGGGGAGGCTGTATTCTTCCCGGGGAGGGCCGCTGATTCTGAAGGGCTGATGTCCTCCTTGCAGGAACAATTCGGTGACCTTTTGGTTGGCAAAAGCCTACATATGTTCCTGCAAGAAATTAGAGAAACACCAAAAGAGACAGGAACCAAAGAGTAGGATGAGTCCCAGCACGGTAAGGGGTCTTAGTAGGGGCATAAACCAGGGTATCCAAAGGTTCAGTGACTGGGGCCACCCCCAAGGTGTGTTTGTGTTTTGTAAGCCTTTGTGTCAGCGATCAATGCTTGCCTTTAAATGGTTTAAGTTGTTTTGTATCACCCCAACTTATTTACTTAATAACAGCATTCCTCCCCCAAGAAGAAGCAGGTGCCTTCCTTCTCAGCTGTAAGGAGGTCAACGGTCTGACAGTTCTGTAAAGCAACTATCACAAGTGAGGTGACCTGTTGCTGGATGCTATCTATGCTTAGTTCTCCTGAGGTTTTTGATAGAACTGAGAGGCAGTAGCAGGGCCCACTATGCCAGTCCCAGTTGCGGGAAGGATCCCTATCCCAATTTTAAAAGATACAATTAGGGCCGGCCCGGTGGTGCACTGCTACAGTGTGCCGCTTGGGAGCATGGTGGCGCTCCCACCGAGGGTTCGGATCCCACATACAGACCGGTTCCCGCTCACTGGCTGAGCGAGGTGCGGGTGCAGCACCGAGGTTTGCGATCCCGTTGCCGGACACGAAAAAAGACAAAAAGGAAAAATAAATAAATAAATAAAAATTAAAAAAAAATAAAAAGATACAATTAGTGCCCTACGGGAGCAGGGGCACTTCCTGAGGGGGGGGGGCCAAAGTTAGTCCCAGTCCCGTCTCCACCCCTTCCATCTGTCTGGATGGTGATGTCCAGATGAGCCAAACGAATACACAAAAAATTAAAATTGCATTAGGGGGCAGGCAACAGGATAATGTAGTTTTACAAAGGAAATATATTCTGCTTTTAGGGCATGGATGAGGAGGGGTAAGTGAGCAGTAGCGTTTGGTGGTGTTAGTGAGGCAGAGTGTGGGCAGGCCCCACACAACACTGACAGTCCCCACTGAGGTGAGATTAAAGGAAAGTGAAGAGACGTTTGTGGAAACATTGTGGGCTGCATCGACAGGGAGGGGGTGACCGCAAAAAGTTTCTCACGAAGTGGGAGACAGATGAGTCGCTCAGGGACCAGCCTGATCCATTGAGGACTAAATCATCCTGTGGACCTGAAACCTCCATGTTCCAGGTAAGGGAGAGCATTGAGATAGGAGGAAAAACACGGGAAGGATGCAAAGGGTTAGGGAGCCAAAAGAATTTAAAGGGGACATTGTCACAATTAAATTGCTAAGAAGCATCCAACTGATAGGAGTTAAAGGAGTGCCAGGAGAAACCTTCCTATAATGATACAGCTGCTGCCAGTCCTGTAGCAAGTACTAGAACAGATAGTATAATAAAGGTTAGGGACACGGGCTGAAATATACTTGTCAAGTCCCATGATGACAAACCCATGATAGCAGGTCGGGACCAGTCTTGGAGCAGCTCCTGTGTGAAGAACATGAAGTGGGCCTGCAAGAGTGAGAGGAAAATCGCTGGGGGAAAGATCATCCTTCTTCTGGGATTGGGGGAAGAGCAGAGATCCTGGAGATTTTTGGTTTTGTGGGTCCTAAAATGGATGAAGTATAAGGAGGTGTTGGGTTGGGGGTTGAGCAGAGGGACCCCTCTGGCTTGGTGTTAACAAATTCTTTGGGTAAAGTCTCAGGTGCTAGTTTTACCAAGGATAAGTGGTACCAAGGGGCCTTTCCTAGTACTTGTACTGCCGTGGGGGTGGTGAGAATCACTGTATAAGGCCCTTCCCAGCATGGTGAGAGGGACTTTGGGATTCAGGTCTTAATATACATTTGCTGTCCCGGGCTCAGCTTAAAGTCTGAGGGGGTGGTGGGGAAAGGATGAGGTAATAGAAGGTTGGCCTGCTCCCTAAGAAGATCCCTAATGAGTGAAAGGGTAGGGAGATACTGGTCTAAAGGTGATGAGCTGGAGGGGAGAGGTGTGAGAGTGAAAGGTCTGCCATACATAAGTTCAAAGGCCTGTGGGCTTGTGGGGGGCAACCCGTAGGCGAGTGACTGGTAGGTAGGCCAAGATGAGGGATGATTTCTGAGGTGGGAGCATGTGTTACTGCTGTAGCATCCTCTGAAATGCAGGGGAAAGCCTCAACCCAACCTGAAAAGTATCTACTAGGGTTAGAAGATAGCATGTCCTTTTGTGGGGAGGCATGTGAGTAAAGTCAATTTGCCAATCCTGGCCAGGAGTGTATCCTCTGGCCTGGTGTGTGGGAAAGGACTGAACTTGGAGGCCACCTTGATTGGAGCAACAAGTACACAAAGGACAATTTTTTTTTTTGTAACCCTTGGCTTGGTGTCGCCCGCACCACGCTCAGCCAGTGAGCACACCAGCCATCCCTATATAGGATCCGAACCCGCGGCCTCGGCACTCCCAGCACCGCACTCTCCTGAGTGAGCCACGGGGTCAGCCCACAAAGGACAATTTTGAGTGATTTGTTTAAGTAAGTTGGCCATGTAGGGAGAGTAATATAAGGGCTGAAGAAAACGTGGTAGGGGTTCATAGCCTATATGAACTGAATTATGGAAATCTAAAAGGATTTGCTCAGCTTGTGTGGTAGGGAGGACATAGCAACCAGAGAGAGTATACCAGTTGTCCTTTCTCTGTTCCCCCAACTGTTGAAGGTGTTGTATTTCTTGGGGTGTGTATTTGGGTAAGGGCATAGGGGCCATGAGAAGGACCTCAGCAGGAGTGGAAGAGTGGAGGCCTGGTGATTGAGCAGACTGTTTTGTGGTTAGATCTGCCCATTTGTTTCCCTGGGCTATGGGGTCATTGGAGGTTTGGTGCCCTCTGCAGTGTATAATGCCAACCTCCTTTGGGAGTTGTGTAGCCTCAAGAAGTATCTTGATAAGATGTCCATTATTTATGGGCCCTCCCTGAGTGGTCATGTATCCTCTCTCCTTCCATATGGCCATGCAGGAATGTAGGATGTGGTAAGCATACTTAGAATCAGTGTATATATTGACTTGTTTGTTACTTGCCAGACTGAGAGTGCGGGTGAGGGCAATGAGTTCTGCCTGTTGGGAAGTGGTATTGGGGGGAGGGGGGCAGCCTCAATAGCTAGATTTACTATGGCATAACCTGCCCGGGGGTCATCGGGGTGGCACTCCCATCTGTGAACCACATAATGAGATGTGGGGAGATGTGTGGAAAGGGATTGAGAAGGAAGTCTAAAGCCTCCGTGCAATTGTGTTCTAAGGGTCGTGAGTGTTTTGGGATGAGAGTGGCTGGATTTAAGGGAGGGCAGTGTTTAAAGGAGATCTGGGAGTTTTCAATGAAGGTAAGGTGGATAAGTTGTAGGTGGGAAGGAGAAAAAATTGACATGGCCTTATGGCTGAGAAGGTCTTGAAGATGATGGGGGGAATGAATGACTGTTTGTTGTCCAAAAGTTAGTTTAGAGCTTTCTTGTGCTAAAAGGGTGGCTGCCACCAAGGCCTGTAAACAGGGGGCCCATCCTCAAACTGTGGTGTATAGTTGTTTAAAGAGGTATGCAACCAGGGAGAAAATATCTCCTGCCTCTTTTCCCAAAACCCCAACTGCCAATCCTTGGGTTTTGGTGATGTATAGGATAAAAGGATGAGATGGGTTTGGGAGGGACAGAGCTAGGGGTGTGAGGAGAGTGTCTTTTAATCACTGGAAGAGAGAATGAATGGGCTTTGTGTGATCTAAAGGAATGGCAGGATCCCCTTTGGCTGCCTCTTAAAGTGGTTTTGCTAGCACACCAAAGTTGGGGATCCACATGCAGAGATATCCTGCAAGCCCCAGGAAAGAGAGAATTTCACTCTTGTGGTAGGAGTAGGGAGTTCAGAAATTAAATTTTTGTGATCCACCATTATTTCTCTGGTGTTGGGGATGAGTTGGACTCCCAAGTAGGTGACTGAAGGGGAAGAAATTTAGACCTCACTGGGGGACACTCGATATCCCCTGGAAGCCAGGAAATTAAGGAGAGCAAAAGTGTGGGCCTGTGACTCCTCATAGGAGGGGCTACAAAGGAGGAGGTCATCCACATATTGGATTAAAGTGCTAGAGGTTAGTTCTTGAGCTAAGGCCTGGCCAGAAAGTGGGGGCTATCCCAAAATCCCTGTGGCAAATCTGTCCAAGTAAGTTGTTGGGAATGGTGCATGTCAGGATTAGTCCTGTACTAAATGGTATGAGCCATTAGGTTTTATAACTGAAAGGATGGGTGTATTAAAAGGCAAGTGGGTAGGCCATAAAAGATGAGAAGAAAGGAGTTTGTGTGTGATGGGTTTTAAGCTTATTAGGTGTTTGTTAGCGATGGGGTATTGTGGGACATTAGGGAACAAAGAGGGGTTCCAAACAAGGATAGGGGAATGGTGTGTAGCAACAGAGGGAGAAGATGTGTCCCATACTACAGGATTAACTTTGTCAGGGGGAAAATGAAGGGTAGAGGTTTCAGGGCCCAGATCTGGGGAGGTGTATAACAGGAGTATTGTAGCTGGAGTTAAAGTGTTTAGGGTAAGAGTAGCTTTGAATTTGAAAAGAATGTCCTGTCCCAGTAAGGGGTTGGGCATTGAGGAATTATGAAAAATCTGTGTGTGAATTGGGTGTGATGTAGAGTGCAGGAAAGGGGTTGAATGATCTGTGGGTGGTATTCTGATCCTGTGACCCCTACTATTGTGAAAGAGGACAGGGTTGTTGGTCCTGCATACTCAGGAAGGGTAGAGTAAATGGCCCCTGTATCAATGACAAAAGAGATCAGCTTACCTGCTATGAGTCAATTTACCCTGGGCTCATGCATGGTGATCTCCATGGAGGCCTCAGGCCCTGGGTATCATCAGTCCTCCTCCTGGGCAAAGCCTAGAAGCTCCGGTAGGGATGGCCATGAAGCCAAAGGCTGTGGGTTGGGGACTGGGCCACTCCGTCTCTGGCGAGTGGAATAGTCAATCCTCCCAGTGACCTGGCTGTTTGCAGTGAGGATGGGGCCCAGAATGGGGCCTGGGGTTAGAACAGGCCCATGCCCAGTGGCCCAATTGACTGCATTTGAAGCAGTTCCAAGGTGTATGTGAGCCATGGATGGCATTAGCCAGGAGTTGGTATTTGGCCTGATTTCTTTTGTAATGATCCTTTTTTTTCCTCCTCCTCCTCTGTATTTTTAAAACCTTTGAAAGCTGCACTGAGGAGGTAGTGTAAAAGGGCCATGCCTGCAGGGGAGTTTGGGTCTATTTATGTGTATTTATGTAAAGCCTCAGAGAGGCGGGTTAGGAATTAATAGCCTTTTGGTGGTCATGAAGTAGCTGTGTGATCGTGTTATCCTGGAGATCCTGATCCCCGTAGCCAGCCTGGTAGTCCCAATTTGGGTCCGTGTGAGGAACAGCAATGGCTCCCATGGGCCACCTGTTATTTTGAGCATGTACCTCATCTGCCTTTTGTTGGGCCTTTATCCAGACCTGTTCTCTGTCCTTGCGGGACAAACTAGTAGTGAGAATCATAAAAATATCATGCCAGGTGAGATCATAAGACTGGGTGAGGTATCTGAATTCCTTAAGATATGTGTCCAGGTCAGACTGGAAGGATCCCAGTCGTTTTTTGATTTGGGAAAGGTCCAAAAGAGAAAAGGGGACATGAACTCAGACAATCCCTCCATCCCAGCCACTTCACAGAGGGGGATATAAAGGAGCCAGGGCTGAGGACAAAGAGAGGGAAAAGGTGGAGGGGCTGATGAAGGATTTGGAGCATACGGAGGTAGTTGAGGTGGCTCATATGGGGAGCAGGGTAGTCTGATGGATCAAAAGATTGATCTGTGTCTGGAAGGGGAGGTTGGGCATGAGCTAGGAGAGTTTGAGACATAGGACAGTTTCGACAGAGAGAGAAGGACACAATCATATATAGAGGGAAAGTCTTGAACATAAAGAATCTCTCCAGCTTGCCATTTCAGTGACAAAAGTTGTCCAGGAGAGTACCTAAATTGAGAGTGCCACCTTGTGGCCACTGGGATCCATTGTAAGAAGGCATTCAAGTTTTAATGTCTCCCTGGAGGCTGAGAGATTGTCCAGGAGACAGCCCAGAGGCATAGTGCTCAGACTACAGTAGAAAATGAGATGTTTAGGTTTAATGTCTCCCGGAGGCCAAGAAATTGGCCAGGAGATGGCCCAGAGGCATAGAGCGTGGAGGTTTGGATTGTGAGGATCCCATTTAAAGGGTGAGAAAGGGAACAGGCAGTCCTGGTAAAAGAAGAATGCCAACAAAGAGCATCCTCTTTGTTGTCCATCTTCTTTTTTAGTGAAAAACCACCAACCAGCTACAGGAGCATCCTCCAATAGCTCGGGGGCATGAGAGGAGTTCCCCTGGCCAGGTGCCTGGGCTTCATAGAGACCATAGTCATAGAGAGTAGTCAGGGGAACTTATAGAGGCAGGACAGACCCACTGACTCACCTTGAATTGAGGCCAATGTTGGATGCATTGGTCTGAAGTGGCAAAAGGAGAGAGTTCTGGAGGACTCTACCCAGTTTGGTGGGTCCAGGAAGGGTGGCCAAGAGCCAATCAACCAGGTGGGGATTGTCCAACAACATTGCCCAGAGCCCTTCCCAGGTTACAGCACTATAATGAAAGAAAGTGAGACAAGATGCCAGTGAGCCAAGTGAGCCATGCTTTATTAAAGGAAAAGAATCTGCCAGGCTGTGCTTAAAGTGATGGGCAGCCTGGGGCTGCACTCAAAATGGAGGACAGCACCAGGTGTGGGGCTGGTAGAGCTTATATAGGGAACCAAGGACTAGCTGATACCATCAAGGAGGGGCATTATGCTAATGTAGAAACTATGTGACCAGGGTGGAGAACTGTGCTCTTGCAGAAGCAAAAGAGTTTCTGTTTAAGTCATGAGGCTTCTCATAAAGGGAAGGGTAGAGGGGTTTGGTGCTGGAGTGGAAGACAAGGCCAGTGGCTATTTTGTGCTTATTGTGTGCACAATGGCACCAGTCACATCTAAAATCCATCAGGCAGATGCTCCCACAAATCCCAAGTGTAGAAAATAGAGGGATGCCTACCCTGCTGAGGCAAGGAAGAAGAGGAAGGATTCTACAAGAGTCAGACTGAAGGGAAAGATAAACCACCAGGAAATGTTTCTGTCTACAAACTAAAACTCAGAGGGAACAAAGAAAAACTTAAGAATGAGCAAGAGAAACCCAGAAATCTATTTTACTAATTTTTTTAATTTAAATCATCAAAGATAAAATCTTTGACACTAATGGTTGGTTAATTGCCAAAGTTTTTTTTTTTTTGAAACATAACTGATTATACATATTTGTAGGGTACAGAGTTTATTATCAGTATTTGTGTATAATATGTGATGATCAAATCAGGATTATTAGCATATTCATCATTACAAAACATACTCATTCTTTGTGTCCATTAATTAATTTCTCCCTAACCTCCTCCCCGTTCCTCCTTAATTGCCAAAGTTGTTAATTTTGGTCATCTTAATAAAAAAGGTAAAAAATCAGAGGAGTGATGAGTTATGGCCAGAGATAAAAAGAATGGGGATTCAGTGTTGTCTGTTCCTAAACAGGAGAGTTTCCTAACAGTGGAGTCTGTTATTCTAACTCTTAAAATGAGTAACTGAAGCACATTATGAAACTTTTCTGGAGCTCTCACAGTAAAAAGATCCTCTCAGAATGATTTATTGTGATGGGGAAAGTAGAATATACACATGTGAAAGATCCTGTAAAGAGTTTTTGTGTGACTGGAACTCTCATACATTGCTAGTCAGAATGCAAGATGATACAACTCCTTTGGAAAACAGTGTGACAGTATCTTACAAAGTTAAACACACACTTAACCATACAACCTAGCAATCCCATTTTTAGATATTTACCCAAAGAAAATGAAAACATGTGTCTATGCAAAGACTTGCATGCAGCTTTATTCATAATAGCCAAAAACTGGAAACAGCCCAAATGTCCATCAACTGGTAAATGGATAAACATATTGTGGAACACCCATACAATGGAATACTACTCAGCAATAAAAAGGCACTAATGATATAACATAGACAACCTAACATCCATTTTATTTGAGAGGAAATATGAGGGGTCTTCAAAAAGTTCATGGAAAGATCTTTCTTTTTTTTTTTTTTCCTTTTTGTCTTTTTTCGTGTCTGGCAACGGATCGCAACCCTCAGTGTCGCGCCCGTACCAGACTGGACCAGCAACAGGATCGCAACCCTCGGCGTCGCGCCCGCACCTCACTCAGCCAGTGAGTGGGAACCGGTCTGTATGTGGGATCCGAACCCTCGGTGGGAGCACCGCCACGCTCCCAAGCAGCGCACTGTAGCAGTGCGCCACCGGGCCAGCCCATGGAAAGATCTTTCAATTCCATTTTTCCATGAACTTTTTGAAGTATCCTCACATGGCCCTCTTGTGCTAGTGTGTACCAGGGAAAGGAGTAACTGAAAGTCTATGAGACTGAAGCATTGGTCAGCATGTAGTCAGGTGCTGCCATCCACTCTCCATATCATCCAAAGCCTCCTACAGCCTCAGCTCCTGTTTTTAAAAATGACAACAATATTCATCTCAACATATAAAATTGGCAAAATAATAATAATAATAGTAGTAGTAGTACCCTATATTGTAGAGGACTTAAGAAAAATAGATGCTAGTGTGATCTTCAGAAGCACAGTCTATGAACATGAAGGGAAAAAATCCTTAAAATGTGCCAGATTTACTGATCCAGTCATTTCACTTATCCTAAGACTATAATTGGTGATATGTGCAAAGACTTAACTACAAGGACATTCATCTCAACATTGTTTACAAAAGCAAAAAATTGGAGTCAACTAAATGCTAGCGATAAGCAATTAGTTAAATAAAATTTGTATAAAATAGCCAGAGAATGGGATTTTTTTTCAGCCATTAATAATCATGGCATATAATGACATGAAAAGATGTCCACAGCACCCTAAGTTAAAAAAAAGCAAGCTAAAATATACAATATGATTCAATGTTATGATTTAAAAACACACATAGAAAAGCTCTGAGAGGCTAGCATGAAAATGTTAGCAATGATGACCTTAAGAGTGATTTATATACTTCTCCTATGTGTATCTATAGTTTCTAATTTTTCCACAAAAGCACATTGCTTTACCAAGCAAATAATATTTTTATTATTAATAGTGTATATTTTTTCTCACAGGATTGCTGTGAGGATAAAACAGGATAATGCACCTGAAAAACACTTCTAGTATTGTAAAGCACCATACAAATATTATTATCTACTCTACCTAAGTCTAGAGTGTCCTTCCCCATCATTCACATAAAGAACTCATCTTCCTGTCTGTGTTTTCCTTTGGTGTATTCTCTTATAAGTCATCTCACACTTGTTGACCACCAGATGGTTCATTCTTTATATATCTCAACTGTAGCAGAACCATCTTCCCACCTATCCAATCTTGATCTTCGTTCTGTAACAAATGGTCATATAGTAAGCGAGCCATGTTGCATGCTTTTTTATATATAGTAGCATATTAGAAACCCAATGTTTCTCTAATGAAAAACCACATCTCCATTTATTCCTCTCCCTTTCCCAACTCCTGCAATCATCACTCTGTTTTGTCACTCTTCACATCCTACCCGCTCCACTATGTCCACACTCCCTCCCATTTAAAGAGCTGCCTAAGCCTGCAACCTCTCTTTTTCCTTTATTCATTCCTTCATCTATTCATCAAAAAAATATTGATTGTTTCTTGATATGCAATAGTCACTGACTAGGAGCTGGGATATAAATATAAATAAAATACAAAGGAGGTAGGAGGGAAAACAAATTGGGTGACAGATAAGAGAAGACTCAGCAGTAAAAAGTTAAGGCTCAGCAGTAAAAAAAGAGTAGAGGCAGGGCAAGATGTCTACCCCAAACCTGCTGAACTAATGCACATCTACGACCCTGGCCAGAGATCAGATAGGCAGACCTGCCTCTGGCAGACAGCCCCTAATCTGCCCCCCACCAGCTGACTGAGTGCAATGCGCCTGAGCTCCAACCTGGAAAACCAGCTCACAGGTCTCTACCCAAACAAACACACCCTTAGGCTGGTGGAAATAAAGTGCATCCATGCCCTGCTGGAGAAACAGCCAGGTAGTTCCATCCTGAACAGTCCCACGAAGTGGCTTTGCCAACTATCCCAAGAGGCAGCTGAATGGGCCCTCTCCTAGCATACCAGCTTCCCAACCTTGTCCACCACCCAAGAAGAAGCTGGATGGGCCCCCTTTCTGAAGCCCCACCTCGAGGACTTGCCCACTGACCAAGAACTGGCTGGTTGGTCCCCCTCTCACAGACCTGCCTAGCAGCCTTGCCCACTACCCAAGAGACAGCTGTCCAGGCCCTCTCTAGTTAGGCCTACTTCCTGACCTCACCCACCACCTGAGATGTGGCTGGCCATGTCCCCTCTCTGCAGCCCCACCTAGTAGCCTCACCCATCACATAAGAAGTGGCTCAGCAGACCCACCCTTGACAGACTTGCTCCTGAACTGTCAAGGAAAGCCTGACCTCACAACTGGCCCCAATAAGTGGTACAATGGATGGGCCACCAGCAGACTCCCACCCAGCTAGCCAAGCCAAAGGATGGCGATGTCCCCAGCTCAGAATAAACAGAGCAGCTGTCATATTCCTGGAAGATCCATCCCTGAGTCTTTGAGCTATCACATGCATACAACTCTGAGTGAGAAACAGCCTGGTTGCCACACCCCTGGAAGGTCTACCCCTAGTCAGAGCAGCAGCACAGTGACCCTGCCACTGGCAAACTAGTCCCAAGCATCAGGTGCCTTCGGTGGCCATCTCAGGATTCTCTGAAACACCACCTGCCCACACCCCTAGCCTGAGAATCAATCCAGTGAATCCTCCCCAGCAAAGCTATGCCCCTGCCACCACAAACCTCTCAAATATAGGCCACTGACTCACTCACGGACATAGTGAAATTAGATTACAGCTAAAGAAACTACACAGAGTCTACATTACTGCACCCATCCAGAACAAAGCCATTGTGCCCTACGCAATAGACACCCAGTATGCATTTGCAAGTGAAAGTCTTTCCCCATGCAAGCCACACTACAAAACTCAAGTGACACTTCCACCAGATGCACAGATATAAATGCAGGGAAACAAGAAACATATAAAACAAGATAACATGATACCACAAAAAAACACAATAATGCTCCAGTAACTGATCCCAAAGAATTGTAAATTGCGACCTGCTGGAAAAGGAATTCAAATTAAAGAAATTCACTAAGATACAAGAGACCATGAATGAACAATTCAATGAAATCAGAAAAGCAATTCATCATCTGAATGAGAAATTCAACAGAGATAGATATTTTTTAAAAATCAAACAAATTTTGGAATTGAGGAATTCACCAAATAAAATTTAAAAATACATCTGAGAGTCTTAACAATATGCTAGGTCAAGTAGAAGAAAGAATTCCTGATCTTGAAGAGAGCTGTTTTGAAATAACACAGGAAGACAAAAAAAGAAAAAAGAATGAGCAAAGCCTACAAGATCTATGGGATACTATTAGGCAAACAAATATTCAAATTATGGGCATTCCAGAAGGAGAAGAAAACAAAAAAGATACTGAAAGCCTAATTCATAAAATGTAACTGAAAATTTCCCTACTATTGGGAAAGACACAAACATCCAAGTCCAAGAAGCTCAAAGGCTCCCAAATAGATTCAACCCATAAGGTTCTCTCCCAAACATATTTTACTCAAACTGTCAAAATTTTAAAACAAAGAGAGGGATGGCATTTAGTTCAGTTGGTTAGTTTACAGTGTTATAATACCAAGGTCTTGAGTTCAGATCCCCATACCAGCCAGCCACCAAATATATAAACAAATAAATACAAAGAGAGAATTCTAAAAACAACAAGAGAAAGGTGTTAAGTCTTTATAAGGGAATCCCCATTAGGCTAACAGCAGACTTCTCAGCAGAAACCTAGGCCAGGAGACAATGGGATGATATATACAAGGTACTGAAAGAAAAAAAACTGCCAGCCAAGAACATTATATCCTTCAGAAAAGCTACCCTTCAGAAATGAAGGAGAAATAAAGTCTTTCTCAGACAAACAAAAATTAAGGGAATTCACTGCCACCAGACCAGCCTTACATCTAAAAAAGAAAGAATAATAACCATCAAGAAAACACCTGAAAATATAAAACTTACTGGTAGGTATACAAAATTTAAAAGAGAAAAGAATCAAACTAACAGTATAGAAAACTGGGGCCAGCCCCGTGGCGCACTTGGGAGGGTGCGACGCTGGGAGTGCAGCAGCGCTCCTGCCACGGGTTTGGATCCTATATAGGGATGGCCAGTGCGCTCACTGGCTGAGCGCGGTGTGGGCGACACCAAGCCAAGGGTTGCGGTCCCCTTGCCTGTCATAAAAAAGACAAAAAAAAAAACTGCCAAACCACAAGGAAAAACAATATGAGAGAAGGAAAGGAACAAAGGATACACAAAACAATCAGGAAATGATAGTAGTAAGACCTCACATATCAATAATAACCTTGACATACATTGGCTGAATGGATTAAAAAGCATGATGCATCCCTATGCTGCCTACAAGAAACACACATTGCCTACAAAGACACACATAGACTGAAAATGAAGGGATGGAAAAAGATATGATATTCAGATGGAAAACAAAACTGAGTAGGAGAGGCTATACTTAGACAAAACAGACTTTAAATCAAACCTGTATAAAGAGATGGAGAAAGGCATTATATAATAATAAAGGGACCAAGATAGCAAGAGGATGTAACAATTATAAACACATATGCATCCAACACTGGAACACCCAGGTATATAAAGCAAACATTATCAGATCTAAAGGGAAAAAATAGATGCCAACATAATACTTGGGGACTTTAACTCTCAGCATTGGACAGATCATCAAAACAGAAAATCAACAAGAACTTCAGATTTAAGGGACACCATAGATCAAATAGACCTTACAGACATTTACAGAGCATTTCATCCAACAGCTGCAGAAATACACATTCTTTCCATCAGCACATGGAATATAATCCAGGACTGACCATACATTGGGCCACAAAACAAGTCTCAACAAGTTAAAAAAAATCAAAATCATATCAAGTTTTTATTTCTGACCATAATAGAATAAAACTAGAAATGAATAACATTGATACCAAAACCAGGCAAGCATCCAACAAAAAAGAAAACTACAGGCCAGTATTCCTGATGAACATAGATGCAAAAATCCTCAACAAAATACTAGCAAACTGAATCCAACAGCACATCAAAAAGATTATACACCATAATCAAGTGGGATTTTTCCCAGGGATGCAACAATGGTTCAACATACGCCAATCAGTAAATGTAATACACCACATCAACAGAATGAAAGAAAAAAATCATATGAGCATCTCAATAGATGCAGAAAAAGCATTTGACAAAATTCAACATCTCTTTATGACAAAAACCCTCAACAAATTAGGTATAGAAGGAAAATGTCTTGATACAATAAAAGCCTTATATGATAAACCCACAGCCGCCATCATACCAAATGAAGAAAAGTTAAAAGCTTATCCCCTAAGAACTGGAATGAGACTCTCACTATTTGTATTCAACATACTACTGGAAGTCCTAACAGGAACAATTGGACAAGAGAAAGAAATCACAGGCATCCAAGTTGGAAAGGAGAAAGTAAACTGTCCCTGTTTGCAGATGGCATGATTTTATAGAGAGAGAAACCTAAAGACTCTACCAAAAAACTCCTAGACCTGATAAGCAAATTCAGTAAAGTTGCAGGATACAAAATCACCATAGAAAAATTACTAGCATTTCTATACACCAACAATGAACTCACAAAAAAGAAATCAAGAAACAAATTCCATTTGCAATATCAACGAAAAAAAATACCTAGGAGTAAATGTAACCAAGAAGATAAAAGATCTCTATGATCAAAACTACAAAACACTGATTATTTTTTTTTTTTTGTCAATATACAATATGGTTGATTATGACCAGCTGATACTTGAAGAATGAGCTGAACTCCTCAGAGGCCGAGCTGGGGAAAGAGCAACTCTCCAGAGGAAAAAGCAGCATAGAGTGTCCCAGAACCAGAAAGGAGGCCAGTGTGGCTGGAGGGTGGTGGGTGAGGGGCAAGGGGCAGGAGTGCCTGCTGGACAGCGAGGCCTGGGCAGGACAAGGCAGGCACATTGGAATCAGCTGGGGAGTCTCTGTTGTTGTTGATTTTTTTTCTTTTCATCTGCCTGGCTAGAAGGGGAAGTCCCTCTTAGAAAATAAAATGAACTCAGAATCAGCAAAGGACTTTGAGGGTTAAGGCAGGGCATTTGGGTTTTATTTGAAGATTAAAGGAAAGCTATTAATGAGTTTTAGACAGGGAAGTGATTGGATTCCATTACGTTTTATAAAGATCACTCTGGCTGCCCTGTGGAGAACGGGATGAAGGTGGGCAAAAGAGGGCTAGGAAGGTGGGTGAGGAGACCATCACAACCACCCACGACAGACGCTGGAGACTTGAACAAGGCAAGAGCAGTGGAGGTGAAGAGGAGAGGTGGATATAGAGATATATTTTCAAGCGAAAATTGATAGAGATTAAATTGATATTGTCAAAACAAAACAATTCAGTCTGTAAAGAAATTTTTTTTTTTGACCAATAAGGGGATCGCAACCCTTGGCACAGTGTTGTCCACACAACACTCAGCCAGTGAGTGCACCGGCCATCACTATATAGGATCCGAACCCGCAGCCTCAGGTGCTACCAGCGCTGCACTCTCCCGAGTGAGCCACACTGCCGGCCCTGTAAGGAAATTTTAAGGAGGAATTTATTAGGTTTGCAAACTAGGGAAGACTACTTCTCAAGATGAGGAGAAAGTCTGCCCACTTGAGGTGAAAAGCAAGAGGTTTTTATAGTAAAGCACAGGAAAGAATAAGCAGTAAAATAATTCCAAATATTGTTTTAAAACATAATAGGTAAGTGATCACATCAGGCTTCCAGGACAATTTTGATCTGTAGAATAAAGTTAACTATAGAAGAAAGTATCAAGTCAAATGATTATACCTATTTTTTTCTAAACAGTGGGTTTCCTGGTGTCAGTCAATTCAAGTAAAAGGTCAGTTTCTTAGGCCTTGAGGAAAGAGTCACTTAAAGTTTGAACATGGAGTCACTTCAGTTCTTTTTTCAGTTCTCCTTTCTGGCCTCTTTTGCTCTTAATTACCCCATTTTTTGGGGGGGGGGGGGACCGGTAAGGGGATTGCAACCCTTGGCTTGGTGTCGCCTGCACCACGCTCAGCCAGTGAGCGCACCAGCCATTCCCATATAGGATCCGAACCCGCAGCGGGAGCACCGCTGCACTCCCAGCCCGCACTCTCCCAAGTGAGCCACGGGGTCGGCCCTTCATTTCCCCTTTTGATCAATGGCACACTGAAGTGTTGCCATAGATCAATTCTGGGAAACTGAGTTATAATTCATGTTCCTTGTTGCCCGGGTTCATGCCTGGGGTTCATATAGTCCCTCACAGGAGACTTCAGAAGGAGAGAGGTATGTGGAATTTTGATTTGTCATTGTCACGGTAAGATTTTTTTTCTTTCTGGATGTTAAACATTTATTAATACATATTATGATGATCTCGTATCCTACAAGGTATAACACACTAACCAATAATATCATTAATCTAAAATACATATTTAGAAGGTACAAGAGACATAACAGAATCCCAAATTTGTTGAAGTGAGGGATTATGCAACCAAGTGGCTTGTTTATAAATGTGTTAAATGTCTAATTCCACTTGGCTAGAGGAGTTTATACAAGTGCAGCAGGTGGTATTTATAACTGTGCATACTCCTCCATGCTCAGCTAATAAATAATCTAAAGCTCTTCTATTGTTTATTACCACAGAAGCTAAGCTATCTAGGGAGGTTTGTATGTTACTTAGAGCATGGCTGGTGCTTTGGGATAATTCCAATAAAGTAATTGTTTAAATTCCAAGGGTAGCTTTGTGATAAGTAAAACTTCCCCATGGAGCCAAAAGTCCAATATTGAGTCTAATACCTTCAATTAACAGTCCTAAGTCCTGCTTTCTTTGTGTCAATGGCTAGCTAAAAGGGTGGTGCCTACACATTTGAACTTCTGCATATGCAAAGCACAGGGTACATTATCCAGTCACCCAGGCATTATTTATACATTTCAAAGCCAATGTAGGGGCTGGCCAGTTAGCTCACTGGGAAAAGCAAGGTGTTGATAATACTAAGGTTAAGAGTTTGGATCCCCTGTACCGCCAATAGCCAAAACTAGACAAAAACCAGCCAATGTAAAACCATCAATATGTCCTTTTGGGTTATAGGAAGTGGGGAATGAACTTTTCAGGTGACCACAGACAAACATATATCCTTTGGGAGCTCACGAGGACTTAATGGCAGCAGTCTTGTTATTAACGTTAGCAAAATGGAAAGATAAACAA
Organism: Galeopterus variegatus; assembly: GCF_000696425.1. Classification (NCBI taxonomy): domain Eukaryota; kingdom Metazoa; phylum Chordata; class Mammalia; order Dermoptera; family Cynocephalidae; genus Galeopterus; species Galeopterus variegatus. The sequence goes on from NW_007734970.1 coordinate 83,494, forward strand.
CCACTAGTGCATTGATAAGAAAGAGAATCAACAGTATAGGGATATTTTAAATCACAATAAGGAGCAAATTTGGCAGAGATTGAATTTTTACAGAAACTTTTCCAAGAGCCCTATTTAGCCGGGAGCTGATATGAAAGTCCCCAAAATGGATTCGAGTGTCTCCAGGTGTATGTTGTTACATTGCCAACAGGAATTTTTTCTTCATCAATACAGGGAGAAGTATAATTACAATTAGTAATATTATGTTCTTTAGCTAACATAAAATCTAAATCTGGTTATAAAAAAGAGTGTAAAGAATCATTTAAAGCAAGGTAAAATTTCTGATAGGTTTGATTTATGCCATGAATATCATGAAAACAAGGAAACTCATAAGGAACTATGAGATAGCAAAGTAATGGTGCATACAGAGGAACATTTTGAGTTTCACTATAGATGATCTGGACTCTTGAAACAACCTCATCGCAAGCCTTAGCCTTAGCCTTAACATTTACTGATATCATTTCAAAAATATGAGGTTGAGAATGAGGTTGCTAATGGCAAATCCAACAATTTGTCACATTTTCTCCTTTGGCTACAGTGTCAGACAATTTGATTAACAAATTATCTTCCCAAGCATTATTATATCTTAGCATTCAATTAAAAATTATTAGAAGAATAATTTTTATTCTTCGAGAAACTAATCTGAAAACCCATTATTTAAAAACTCAAATCAGGCAAAAAGCCAAAAGTCCAAGGGGAATTCAGGGTTGTATGTAGTTAACAATCAGGGATGTTCCTGAATATACTGAAGAATAAACATTATTAAGACTAAAATGAAGGCTTCAGGGGACTCTTCCCAACTAATTTCTCGGACACCAGAGGACATGAGGCTGTGTGTCCTCAGAGTTCCAACAAATCTTCAACTTAGTATCTGAGATAGGAACAGGGTGCCACGAGTCAACAGCATTTACTTTCTTCAAACGGGTAATATGACTCCATGGATCTATGCTTTGAATCTTAGCAGCATGTGAGTTTGTTAATGATACCTGGTATGGTCCTTTCCATTTAGGCTGTAACAAATCCTTTATTTGATGTCCTTTCCGTTATAGTAAACCAGCTTGTTGAATGGGAAGATCAGACTGATTTTCGTCTGCCAATTTTATTTTTCATTTTATTCATTTATTTGATTTTTAAAATATATTTTTTTCTTT
>NW_007734970.1:88595-88889 GCF_000696425.1 Galeopterus variegatus
CTGAGCAGTTTTTCATGTGTCTGTTGACCGTTTATATATCTTCTTTTGATAAATGCCTATTCAGCACCTTTGCCCATTTTTTAATTGGGTTACTTTTTTTTTTTTACTGTTAAGTTGTTTCAACTCCTTGTATATTTTGGATATTAATCCCCTGTCAGATGCATAATTTGCACATATTTTCTCCCATTCTGTAGGTTGTCTTTACAGTCCATTAATTATTTCTTTTGCTATGCAGAACCTTTTTAGTTTAATACCATTTGTCTCTTTTTTTCCTTTTTTTGCCTGTGCTTCTGT
>NW_007734971.1:0-1881 GCF_000696425.1 Galeopterus variegatus
AATCCATTTTGAGTTGATTTTGGTATATGGTGAAAGGTATGGGTCTAGTTTCATTGTCCTATATGAGTATCCAGTTTTCTCAGCACCACTTGTTGAAAAGGCAGTATCTTCCCCAGCAAGTAAATTTGCTGCCTTTGTCAAAGATCAGATGCCTGTAGGCATATGGATTGATTTCTGGGTTCTCCATTCTATTCCATTGATTTGTGTGTCTATTTTTATGCCAGTACCATGATGTTTTAGTTATTATAACTTTGTAATATAGTTTAAAGTCAGGTAGTTTTATGCCTCCCGCTTTATTTATTTTTGTTTTTATTTTTTTTGCTCAGGATTGCTTTGGTTATGTGTGGTCTTTTGTTATTCTATATAAATGTCTGGATAGCTTTTCTGTCTCAGAGAAAAATGTCATTGGAATTTTGAGGGGGATTGCATTGAATTTGTAGATCACTTTGGGTAATCTGGACATTTTCACAATGTTAATTCTCCCAATTCAAGAGCATGGGATATCTNCAAAGCTAGAATTGTGTATTGCATATCCAGAAAAATTATCCTTTAAAGTGAAGGAGATACAGGCATCCTCAAATAAAACCTGATTGAATTTGTAACCATTAGACCTCTCTTGCAAGAAATGTTAGAAATGAATTTTTCTGAGAGAAAGAAATAATAAAGATCAGATCTTCCAATGTACATAGAGAAAGTGAGAGACTTAGAGAATTATTGAAGGTAAAATAAAATCAGTTATTTTTCTAATCTTAATTGATCTAACAGATGAAAGTCTGTTCAAAATAACAATTGCAACAGTATATTGTGTTATTACAGGTTGAGAAGTAAAATGAGTGACAATTTTAAAAGGGGTGGGAGAAAGAAATTAAAAACAGTCTGTTTTATGGTACCTAACTACCCCCCAATACAACAGTATAGTGTTCATTAAATGTGGACTTAGATTAGCTGTAAACGTGTATTGCAGACACTAAGGCAACAGCTAAAATTTTTCAAATTTAATTTTAATATATTTTTAAAATTTAGCTTAATTTATTGTTTAATTAATTTAATTTTAAAATGTTATTTTAATTTTTTTTTTTTGAGACTGGCCGCACCACACTCAGCCAGTGAGCTCAGCGGCCATCCCTATATAGGATCCGAACCTGTTGCGGGAGTGCTACTGCGCTCCCAGCACCGCACTCTCCCGAGTGCGCCATGGGCTCGGCCCTTATTTTAAAAATTTTAAACATCCCTCTATCAATAATTGTCAGGTCCTGCAGGCAACAAAATCACTAAAGAAAATGCTGAATCAACAGCACCATGAGTTCTCTATAATCTCTTCCAGATAATACTAGTAGAGGGAACACTTTCTATCTCATTCTTTGAAACCAACATCACCATAATACCAGAACCAGATAAAGATATTACAAGACAGGAAGCTATAGAATAATATCTCTCAAAAATATAGATGCAAATATCCTAAACAAAGAATTAGCAAATCAAATACAACAATAAATAAAAATATATATACAGTAAAACCAAGTGTAATATATTTTTTTCAGAAATGCATGGCTAGTTCAACATTTGGACAACAATGTTATTTATTATATTTAACAAAAACTCTTAGAAACTCGGTATAGAGAATTTCTTCAACTTACAAAGGACATGTAAAAACATGTACATCATACTTAATAATGAGAAATGAGATGTTTTTCAGTTTTAATGATACCCTCCCTCACCAATTCCATTTAGAATTATACTGCAAGTTTTAGACCATTCAATAAAAGATAAAAGGAAATTAAAGATACACAGATTGGAAAGGAAGAAATAAAACTGTCCTTATTCACAGTTGACATGATTGTCTATGTAGAAATTCCCAAAGAATCAATGAAAAAACTCCTG
>NW_007734971.1:2926-3426 GCF_000696425.1 Galeopterus variegatus
GTCTCAGAGAAAAATGTCATTGGAATTTTGAGGGGGATTGCATTGAATTTGTAGATCACTTTGGGTAATCTGGACATTTTCACAATGTTAATTCTCCCAATTCAAGAGCATGGGATATCTTTAAATCTTCTTGTGTCCTATTTAAGTTCTCTCAACAGTGGTTTGTAGTTCTCTTCATAGACATTTTTCACATCCTTGGTCAGCTTTATTCCTAAGTATTTTATTTTGGGGTGGCTATTGTAAATGGGCTAGCTTTCTTGATTTCTTTTACTGCATGTTCAGTGCTGGAGAATAGAAATGCTACTGATTTTTGTCCTGCAAATTTGCTGAAATCATTTATCAACTCTTGGAGTGTTTTATAGAGGCTGTAGGCTGTTTAATATATAGGATCATATAATCTGCAAAAAGGGACAGCTTGACTTCATCCTTTCCCATCTGCATGCCCTTTATTTCCTTTTCTTCTCTGATTGCTCTGGCTAGTACTTCCAACACTATGTTGA
>NW_007734971.1:4071-5704 GCF_000696425.1 Galeopterus variegatus
TATCATGTCATTTAATTATAAGTTCCTAACAGGTAAAGTCATTGTCTTAATTAGCTTTATATTGCCAAATGCAGTCGATGGTCGATTTATGGACCATCATAGACTAACTATCAAGTCGATGATGGTACATAAATGTTTTTAAATTGAAGTTAAAATAAAAGAAAATAACTAACATTGAAGTGAGAGATAAATATAACTAGAGTTAATGATTAATTATTGTCAAGGTTAACAATTTATATTATACAAGTACCTTAGAAAAATATACTTTGAATGGTGTTTATTTTCATGGAAGGAACACTTAGATAATATGTTTACTCATATTGCCAGAATGACGGTGTACAGACTGATATTTTACTTCCTAAAAAGGAAAATTAAATCTTTAATGTCTTTGTATTTTAAAAATATACTTAATATTAATTAATTTACAAATTCCTACATTGGATTTTTTAAATCTGTTCTAGACGCACTTAGGCTGGATACCTTCACGGAAAAGGGAATGTGAGACCGTTAATTTAGGCGGCAAACTACAAGCACCAAAGAACTACTTTAGACAAGAAAATTTAGACATGAAAAGACATTATGTTTACAACCATGACAAACTAAACCTACAAAAAGAGATTAAAGTAACTGAATAAACATTATACAAAGGCTCTAAGAATTAGAATTTAATGCTGTAATTTTCAACTGATTCTGTATACTTCGCTGTGATATAATCTGACAAGGAGTTCATCCCGGAATATGTTGAAAACAAGCTTTTGTTACTTTCTCATTAATTCATGTGTAATTCTCCAAAATGAAAAGAACAAAATAATTTATTTGAATCTTAACTTCATCAGTTATTAATAGGGACAGCTGAATGAAGGATACATGCCAACTCTCTGTAATATTTTCCAACTTCTTGATAGTCTAAAATTATTTCAAAATAAAAGTTAAAAAAAAANAAAAAAAGAATAAGGTATCAAGCCACAAAAAGACATGGAGGAATCTTAAATTATTATTGCTAAGTCAAAGAAGCCAGTTTGAAAATGCTAGATTCTGTGAGATTCCAACTGTATGGTATTTGGGAAAGGCAAAATTATAGAGACAGTAAAAGGTCAGAATTTACAGGCAGGGAGAGGAAGCCTAGGGTATTTTTAGGGCAGTGAAACTATTCTGCATGATCTTTGCACTAAGGTGTCTTGGCCACAGGATAAGCACTGACAAAGTTTGCACAGTAAGCGTCCTTTTTTCTGTGTTCCCATGCTTGATAATCCTGTATTGTATACTAGTGCTTTGTTTTAATCTATGTTAATAGATTTAATCAGAATACAATCATGTACAGTGACTTTACATCCCTGCTTTATCAGTGCATTGATTTTACAGTTTTTATCCTAAGAAAGAATAATTCCCATTGCTTTCAAATTATTAGGGATACTTCAATGTAGTTTTCAATAATGACAAAACATATATTCTCGGGGCCTTATCATGTCATTTAATTATAAGTTCCTAACAGGTAAAGTCATTGTCTTAATTAGCTTTATATTGCCAAATGCAGTCGATGGTCGATTTATGGACCATCATAGACTAACTATCAAGTCGATGATGGTACATAAATGTTTTTAAATTGAAGTTAAAATAAAAGAAAATAACTAAC
>NW_007734971.1:6825-11177 GCF_000696425.1 Galeopterus variegatus
TGTAATATTTTCCAACTTCTTGATAGTCTAAAATTATTTCAAAATAAAAGTTAAAAAAAAAAGATAGGGACAATCTAAGGTGCCCACAATGCTCTCAAGTGCTCAAATTGTAATTCAGCTACCATGAAAGGGAGACACTGGGCACATACTTACATATGTGCCTGTCTGGAGCTATACTGTTTTCTGAGAAAAGGTATTTTTCCTCTGTTAGTAAATACACACGTTTTTAATACATGTAATTTTATTCCTAATCAAAATACTTTTCGGTATTTTGTTGAAGTGTAAAAGTGCTGCCGTGTGTGTGTGTGTGTGTGTGTGTGTGTGTGTAGAGGTTACTATGATGTCTGGGTTTGGATTGCAATCACTCAAATACAATCTGGCATTTTAATCTTCACATACTAAAAGTCAACTTCTTATTTTTCCCTTAATTTTCTTCTATTTTTTACAAATGTCTACTTTTAAGTGAATAATAATTCATCATTACATGTACATTTTAAAACAGAAAATTACTTGTAAGGAAATTGAGATTCCTCTACAAATCTCACCAAAGATATTAAAAATATAGATTTCTACAGCAACATTGCAAATGGAAAATAATGGAATATATCAAAATATTTTAATTTATTACAATTAATATTTAATAAATACCATGAATAAATGTTCATGTACAACCAAGCCCTGGGCAGCATAACTACCTTAATAAATTATTCTGCACCCAAAACACTCTACTAACATGAGTCAAGCAACCGTTGAGTACTGATTTGATTGGTGTTGACATTTTGCTCTCTGGTTGAAAAGTAGTCACCATGTCTTATTTTCTCATAGTCACAAATTAAATACCCCACTTTTGACAAGCAAATGCCAAGTAATGTTTAGTAACTGAGACATTTTATGTGTGAAAGACATTTATGAAATTTCCTCAGAATAATTCTATCAACAGTTGGTGTAAACTGGTTGTCTTCTTATAGAAGTGAAGATTTTAATGAACATTGATAGCTTTCAAGTGTCATATTTAGTTGCTCTAAAACTTCCAGCAGGTCATTTACCTTGAGAAGGATATTTTTGCTGTGTAGTTTTATTTTGACAGTCAGTCACCCATATTTACTTAAATCTGACAAACTGTAAAAAAAAAAAAAAAAAAAAAAAAAAAAAAAAAAAAAAACGAAAAAAAAAACCTTCCCTCTTAAATAGCTTTTTTTGTGATGTCATATAGTTTATTCAAAAATTCCTAAATTTTATTTGTATATACACACACATACACACACCCACAAACGCGAGGGTACTTTCAAAAGTTCTTGGAAAGACTCATATTGTCTTTTAATTCTATTTACCCACCAACTTACGAAAGTATATTTGTGTGTAATATATGTGTGTGTGTGTGTGTGTGTGTGTGTGTATGTGACAACTGCAGATTGTTTTAAATACACTTAACTTTTAAGTTGGATTCAAATACTGCTTTTTAGGAGACTCACAGTTTTAAATCTGAGATACCTCAGTTTCTTATATTAGTAGGTTTCATCGCTTTTACTCGAAAGTTTCTAAGTGCAACCTAAAAAAATCTAAGTCAGTTACTTACCAGTTTTAATGCTGTATTTTAGCCCCTTAAAAGGAACAATGAAACTAAATATTAGAGACATCAAAATTAAAATAAGCTAGTATTAGAGAAATAGTTTTTCAAGTATTTGTTTTTTTATAGAAAAAATTATTAAAATATGTGTCTATATATTATTATGTTTAAAAAATTGTAGGCACTAAAGTGGACATTTTATGAGAATCTATTGTACTTTGTATAAAATAGGTGGGTTTGAGTGGTAGTTTGCATGCTGTTTCTTGAGTTTTTGCCTGTTTGTTAAATATAAGACATGAATTCATTATTCCTTGAAAGAATGACATTTTCAATTTTTATTAACTACTTATAATTTATTTTAAAATGTATTTAATTTTAATTTTAAAATTTACTTAGTATTTTAATTTCTAAATTTTTTGTATAATTATTTAAAATATTGTTTTGGTATAGACATCAGAAAAATATAGTACTCTTAAATGCTTACAATGTACAACTGGAAATTAGACTTTTATTAAATATTAAATATTCATTTCTAGGAAACATGTTGCTAGTACATGTGTGTTTTTAATGATTTAATGATCTCTTAGAAAGAAAAATGGTAAACATGTCATAAACAATGAAAATAAAAACTAGTGACATTGTGCTTACTTCACTTCATATTTAACAGCTCAGGGTCAATGCACACTTTTTTTTTCTGGGATGTGGATGAACCAGAACTGAAAACTGACTAAAGATCTTCTATATTTTTACATAGTTAAAAAAGGGAGGTTTTCAGTTATATAAATATAAAATTCTCAATGTATTTTTATTCATTAATTGGCAGACTAGATGCAATCAAATAGAACCTGTGTTATAATTTACTGGTAGCAAGTTGGTGCTGCTTCCCAAACACTAGCTCAGGCCTAGACAGCTGAATATTTGTTTAGTCCCTTTTCAAGTTTCGACTCCTTTGGAAGATTGCCTCTAGTAATTTTATATATTCATATGTCAGCCCTTTTTAACCTTTCATCCAATTCTTTTCTACCTTTAAAATGGTTAACCTCTGCGTCTTAGGGTAAGAAGAACTCCAAATTGAATGCTTTCTTTTAGGTAAGTGTGAAGAGACATGGAGAAATGGCTACTGGCAGAAATCAATACATGACAAAAGATCTATGTAGCCTCATACTGGAAAAACTAAGAGTCTGGTAATACCAGTTCTTGCTGAGAATGTAGAACATAGGAAATGACTGCTTGCTGATGGGAGTGCAAACTCCGCAGAAACAATTTTAATGTCAATCTGGCAATATCTCACAAAATTAAAGATGCATATAAGCACTATTCAGTGACTGTTCCCATGATTATATATCCTGGAGAAACTTTCACACTATGCCCTAAGAGGCATGTAACACTGTTTAGTGCAGCCTTGTTTTGTGATATCAAAATTTAAAACAACCTAAGTGTCCAGTGAAATAACAAAATATAGTCACACATACCAGCAAAGATGAATCACAATCGTGATCCTGTGAATACCAGCAGGTTATGAAAAAAATATATATGATATAAATCATTTATACCCCATTTTTAAGTGTGTAACATATCACCGTATATTGTAAAATTTACTTATGATGTAAAAAGTAAAAATAAGATTAAATATATGTAAACTGTTAAATATATAACTTAGTTTCATTTTTTCCTTTTTCTACCTCTCTTCTCTCTTCATTTCCTCATTATGAAAAATATATCCTGAGAAGCACAGGCTTTAAGGAAATGAAAACTTGCAATCCTTTCGGTACCAACTCAAAAACCTCATGAATGCATAGTGTTGGGTTGGAGTGCAGCCTTACAACCTAAAGGGCACAGGTTCAGTTCCCTGTACTGGCTAGCCACAAAAAAACAAACAAACAAAAAAAGGCATTCAATAATGGACTGCTTAACAAATAAATGAATGAACGAATAAATATATAAGCTCCTAATATAGTGTCATCCTGAGCACGTATTTTAAACTTTTATCAATGTTGGTGTTGTATAAAAATATAATTATGCATGCTCTTGGTATTTACATTTAAATATTCAATGTAAATATTTTAATCTTAAAAGTGAAAATATGAATTTGTCTGCTTTAAAATAGTTATTTATTCGAAAAACTTGGATATACAGTTGTTTTTAATTCAATTTATTTCTTAATCTAAACTATTTCATCATATTATTTTTCTCCGATATCTTGAAAGTAGAGAGTTTTGTGTCTTTCAAATTCAATTTAAAGAAAATTGTTTCTTTACGTTTTCTTTGTTGAGTGAATATTGATTAAAAATAAAAGGGCAAATAAATTAAAAAGCCTATATCTTTATTCATAGCTTTTGAAAGATTTATTGGAAATATTATCTCACATATTCTTTCATTCAGGCACTCACACAATACGACACTTCAATAAATTCACAGATAGATTTTCATTCTATATTTCCACAAACTTTTGGAAGTACTTTCATATGATGAGACGTCTAGTTTACCACTTGTTACATGCTACAGGAAATGCAAAACTCGCCTCAGCCTCAGAAATGTTATGTTCTATTTTGATCAACAAGTTGACATATCTAGGAAATAGCACCTCCAAATCATGTTCTCAGATTGGAGAAAATCATGATCACTTTGCATATAAAACTGTGATTCTTGCTGTCCAACTCACAGAACTCTTAGAAAGCCATAAATGATATTATTCTATTATTATAAATGTAAGTTCCATTCAGGGATTTTTGTCTGTCCTGTTACTGCTTTATCTGTCTGCAGCATCTACAGAAGTACCTGGTCA
>NW_007734971.1:12640-13695 GCF_000696425.1 Galeopterus variegatus
ATTTAAAGGATTTAAAGTGTACTACATTTTAAAATTAATCTGAAGCTTACTGTGTGCTGCTGTAAGTGCAGCTCTCAGCACATTACGTATTCAAAATAACCCTGAGAAATTAATATTAGTTTTTTCATGTACTTAAGTAACTTTCCTCTTAGAGTAGGGCACGTTGAGTCTGGAACTTGAACCCATACAATTTCTCTTCAAAGTTTGTGTTCATAACAATTGCACAAGCTTTTCTGCATACAGGGTTAAGCTGTCTCTCTAAGGAATTGACATATATATGTATATACACACATATACACATATGCAAATATATATTCTATACACATAAATGTTTGGTACTTTTATTTTTAAGTTTATTTCTTAAGTTTTTTGTAATTTTGAAAGGCATAATTCTAAAAATGAGCTTTCTTTTTATTAATATTATATTTAATTGACAAATCATAATTGTATACATTTATGGTTTCCAAATACATTATTAACTATAGTCACTTTGCTGTGCAATTGATCTCACAAACTTAGTTTCTTCAACCCAAAATTTCGTAACTTACTTCCTGGAAACTGTAATGTATATGATGAGATGTCACCATATCTCATCGTGGGTATGATAAAATAACATTATGTTATATGTGACAGTTGACTTTAAAATAGTGACATTATCCAGGTAGACTGAATCTAATCACAGGATCCTGCCTAACACCAGAGTTTTCTCTGTCTGGTAGTGGAAGAAAAAATCAAGGAGCTCTGAAGCTTGGAAAGGATTTACGCACTGTTGCTTGTTTGGTGATAGAGCTCTGAGGCCAAGTGAGAAGGAACGTGGGTGTTCCCCTGTAGGGGCAGACAATGGCCCTGCTGACAGTCAGATATGAAATGGGGACTTCAGACCTACAGCAGAAAAATACCGATTCTTAGCAGTCAGCTTCTAAGAAAACCCCAAGCCCCACATAATAACTGCAGCCCCCGCCTACACGTCAATTTCAGCCTTGTGACATGCTGAGCAGGAAGCCAGTGACACCATGTCAAACTTTTGACCTACAGAACTATGAGATAATAAACAG
>NW_007734971.1:15401-19428 GCF_000696425.1 Galeopterus variegatus
TTTTTTTGTCTCCCAGCAGAATTTTGGAACAGCAAAGACAAGACCCTTCCTAAATAAATTCACAATAGTAATGAATAGCTCATAATTGGCATATCTTGTTCTTACTGCCCTGTGCACATCTTATGAGACGACCTCTGGGCTTCTCATGAGATTTATACTCTCCAGTTAATTCTCACCAGTGCCTGATTCTGAATCTGATGTAGTAAACTGCCTCATGATATTTGAGGCTGTGCTTGAGCAGTTGAGAATGTGAGAGCTGGTGTGTTTATGTATGTGTACATGTGAATGCAACCAGTGATGTCTACCAAATTGTAGAAACTGATCTAGCAGATGGTGTGCTACACAGCAGCAACTTTCCCTAACTCAAAATCAAGACCCTGCCCAATATTCTCAAAATTTATATTATTTACTAAATTTATTTTTAAGGAATGGGTGTGGGTGAATTTAAGCAGGTTGCTCCTCATTGAATACTCGATCCAGGGGTTCTTCTACACCCCCTTTCCCACTCCTTTCTCTCTTCTTTTCTTTCCAAACTGACATTATTTAGGGCCACCTAACACTGAAGAAATGGGCAGGCCTATTAAATTGTGATTTTTACCAGGTTTAATAATATAACAACATTGTGTGACATATGCAATGTACTACAACATAGAGTATAATAACATAAAACAGTACCTACATGAGAAATGAGTACTTTTTCCTATTTTGCATATGGGCAGCTTTTGAGTCAGTAGCATCCCCTAATTTTTAATGTAAATTATTTCAAACAAGTCTATAATTTAAGTTTTGACATCCTTTATAAGAAAATTACATAAAATTATGTGTTTGTTTTTATTGCCCTTCTGGTGTGTATTATTAGTTTCAGATTTTTGTTTATATTTTTTGTTTGTTTGTTTTTGTGACTTGCCTGAACAGGGATCTGAACCCTTGACCTTGGTGTTATGAGGTGTCTTTTATTTGCATTATCACATATTTTCCTTTTGTAAAAATGTCATGAATTTTTAAAGACATATACTCTCTATGGAATAATAAGTGGGTGCATATATTACTCTCTATGGAATAATAAGTGGGTGCATATATATATTTTCCAGTAGATCATAAAACTAATGTAAAAGGCAACACAAAGCTTCTAAAAGAGAAACACTGGCATATTGTAAAATCATGTACTATATTATGCATAATATATTATATGTAATATATATATATACACACACTGGTTTATAGTTCCTTGGCTATTGTAAAGAAGGAATCAGAAGTGGACATGAGGTCAGGCAGTATTTCCTTTTAAATTATGGGACTGGGTTATGTAACTAGCTTTCTGGGTTGGAGAGTTTATTTGCTGAAAAGATCACACTTCACCTAGGGACATTGCCTCATTTCTCCAAGAAGGCCCCAGACTCTCACAGTTTCTTCAGACAGATCTTCCAGTAATTTCTCAGCAGACTTCAGTCTTACACCAAACACTGAAGTCAACCAGCCTGACAACCAGAAACTAGAGCACTTGTTACAAATCAATTTAATAACTTTTTAAAAAACTCATAACCTATTGTTTTTGCCAGATATTTTACCCCTAAAATAATGCATAATTCAAGAATTCTTCTGTGAAATCTGTAATTTCTATCATCTTGATTTTCACATATATTTACTTGAAAGATGTTCTATATTTTAATCCTTTTATATTGATCTGATTCTACCTACTCTGTGTCTTAGATTAATTTCTCATTGCTTCGTTCCGTTAGTAAAACATTCCCTGATTATCATCATATTATAGAAATATTCTTATTTTATATTCCTTCATTTGTTTCAATTGGATGTGGTGAAGAAAGTTAAGGAAACATGTTCATTTACTCATCATGGACTAAATTTCTGTTCCTCATTTGGAAGACATTTTACAAATGGAAAATGTCTTACATTGATGGAAAAGAAAGTATTATAATTATACATAATACTATGTATGTTTAACTATGATTATGCAAGTTATTCTGACAGGTGTCAAAGGAATTTATGACAGATTTAAAAGTACTAATAATAGAAGCATCACTAGTTAAAATTAACTTCAAATTTGTTATCAGCAGCAGCATGACACCAGAGTAAAAGAGCTATCTAAAAGGTCAGTAGGGTGAACAATCGTGTGGCAGAGTAATGCGCTCAGACTTCAATGTAGAAATCGTTTTGTTTTTCTAGTTCAGCTGAAGCAAGCTCATTCGGTTAAATAAATCAGTAAATAAATAAGTAAAGCAACATTCTCACTCACTGGCAGTCCTTGTGTACTTTATTTTTTGACCCATTTTTCATAACATTTTTGTTTGTTGATTGGTTAATTAGTTCTTGGTTCATTGACTCAAACAGAAGTATAGAAGATTTTGTTAGTGTGTGCTTCAATGCTCAAGTGAGATATTTCTTGGTCACTGTGTAGCCAACCTGATGAAAACTCAAACAGACCTCTGATTTCAAAGGTGTGTAATCATCAGAAGATGAACATGCTGGTGGAAGTAGCACCTCATATTGGAAGGTTGCTTATATGGACACTAACTTAAGTGCCAAAGTTTTTCTTGAAACAGGTGATTGAACCTGATGTCGTAAGGACATCCACCACCATTCTAATGGAGCCACACTGAAAATGGAGGACAGAAGTCACTTCTCTGCTAGTGATTGAGTTGTTGAGGAGCTTCAGTCACAACCCGAGCAGTCTTCTTCAGACATCCATAAAGTCCATACCATAGGACTCATGTGCAATGAAAGTGAAATGGAAAGGTCTTCCAAAGTGCTCTCCTGGGTTAACACAGTCTTTAACTGCACTTCATTTAATCTAGGGGGTAAAAGAGGGTTTTATTCTGACTATATAAAGAACATTTGCTACAATAGAACATTTCATACATGTTTCAACTCAAGAAATATAATTTTTAAGAACAAAAGTAAATTATTAACTGCCCATTTTCCCACTGGTTCTGGACATAGCCACTACATCGTTACATTCAGTGGCTTTCTCAACTCATATTATATGACATACCACAGTTTTTGACATAGTCAAACATTTATCTTTCCTGTACATACTGTTCCCGCTTGACTTATAGGCTGGGCCTTTCTTTCCCTTCACTGGTTATTTCCTCTCTCCTTTGCTTATTTTGGTCTTATCCTTAAACTTTTATGCTTGGAGAGCCCTTGAACTCCAGTTTTTGGGTCTGTTCTCTTTCTTATTTTTCATAGTGTGTGTGTCTGTGTGTGTGTGTCTGTGTGTGTGTGTGTGTCTGTGTGTGTGTGTGCGTGCCTGTACATATATATGTATATATATTTTTGATGATCTCTAGTCTTGTGGTTGTGAATATCGTACACATACGGATCACTACCAAATTTGTCTCTCCACCTTATCCTCTTCCCAGAACTGCTGTGTGCATTGCAAACTCAACAGATTTGATCTTTCCCTGAAAGTTTCTCTATTCACATTACTCTTCATTTCTTGAAGATGCTATTCTTTAATTTGTTCAGGCCAAATATCTTCAAATCAACTTTAATTCTGTTTTACTCTTAATTTCTGTCCAGTTTATATGCAAGTTGTGTTAGCTTTAGCTTCTTAAAACATGCCACTATGTTGCTCAAACTCTTTCTGTGCTACCTCGTTCCTTTTGAAAACCTTATGATGACTAGAAAGCCCGAATACATGCTCCCACCTCCCAGGGATTTCTTGTCCTAAGTTCACTGTATTCTTCCCTCACTCACTTCTCTGTGGCCACGCTGGGTACTTCCTGCGTTTTACACAGACTGACGTACCTCCATCTCTGGTATTTGTCACCATCTTCTCCCACCGACTAGAATATTTCTGCTACAGATAATCATGTGGCTCGTTTTTATTTCCTTCAAGTTGTTGCTCAAATGTCACCTTTTTAACAAGGGCTATCTCGGCCATCCCAGTTCCCGTTTTTACCCTAGTCCTCTTTGCCCACTGAAAATATCAATACTTTAATATTTTTTATAAGTTTCCCCCATTAATTTCATGTTTTAACACTATATCATGTAACTTTAAAAAAAA
>NW_007734971.1:19681-21286 GCF_000696425.1 Galeopterus variegatus
AAAAAAAATGTTTTCCCCTTTAAAAACTGTTCTTCCCATAAGAAAATAATTTTTTCATTGATGTATCCCAATGCTTAGAGTACTGACTAACATATTTAAATTAAGTACTGAAGGAATTAACGAATGAATCAATACGTGAAGTACAATTAAGTATTCAGTGCTTACTTTTATTTTTCTTTCTTCATAGATTTGCTCATCTGGAATAACTCACTCAATCATTTCTTCCTTGCTAAATTTTAGCCATATTCAAGAATAAATATATATCACAAGTGCATTTTTTGTTTTACCTTTTAATGCTAACATAAACCTGTACGTAAGTGAATAGTATGAGTTTTGATTAATTGATGAAGTGTTAATGAACAGTCAAAGTGATTTATTTTAATTTTTTTTTGTCTTTTTTTCATGAGCGGTAATGGGATTGCAACCCTTGGTGTGGTGTCGTCTGCACCGCGCTCAGCCAGTGAGCTCACCGGCCAGTCCTATATAGGATCCGAACCCATGGCAGGAGCGTTGCTGCACTCCCAGTGCCACACTCTCCCGAGTGCGCCACGGGGTCGGCCCAAAGTGATTAATTTTTACAACTTGAATACCCCCCATGAAACTACCATCCTGGGGGGAGGCAGCAGTGACAGCAATTCAGAAACCCCTCTCATGCTTTCATCCAGTCACTGCCTCTTCAAAGAAAAGTACTGTTTTGACCTCTGATGTTATAAGTTAATTTTAATGTTTTAGGACTTTATAAAAATGAATCTTTCTTATAAACTTTTTTAAGTGGGACATCTTTGTATCTATTAAGATTATGTTAATAATAACTGTTCTTTTGATTGCTCTATAGTAGTCGATTATAAATTGTGTCCATTCTAATTGTTATAGTCATTCGAGTGGATCCTCATTTTGTGACGTTATTAATAATGCTCCTATGAATATTTAGTTCATGCCCTTTTGGTGCATATATTCATATGTCTAGGAGGGGAATAACTGAATCATAGTAGAGATATTTGTTCTCTTTAATAAACACTACTGACCATGGACTCAAGTGATTGTTGCAACATAACTCCCAAATGTTTAAACTTTTAGGACTTAAAATATTTGTGAAGCAGGGCTTTGCTAATTAACTGTTAGCGATGATGCTCTTGTTGCTGACATTTGTTTTATTTATTTATTATTTCTTGTTAATTGTTTCTATTTGAAGTTGGGGGTGTAGGCTATATCGTATTGTATTTTACAGAATACTAATAATATTGAAAAAAAATCCCCACAAATTTACTGCTAATCTAAATATTCTTCTCAGATTGTCCATTCACATTTTTAACGGATCTCTGCAGGTTTTTCATACATACAAGAAATCTCCAAAAAGTTCATGGAAATGCGTATCATTAAAAAAACTGGACATGGATTACATTTTTTTTTTTGCATCAAAATAAACTTGTGCTAATTTATTATAAAATATCTGAACAGGATTTAGCTTGAAGCAGTAAGACATCAGTTTGAAAAGAGCAAATATCAGAACAAAACACATCCTGCTAGAGTTGAAGCAAGAACAATCATCAAATTGTGGTGGAGCTTGGATGAAAGAATCATGAAATCACTGATGCTTTACAGAAT
>NW_007734971.1:21754-23227 GCF_000696425.1 Galeopterus variegatus
CCAAAAAGTTCATGGAAATGCGTATCATTAAAAAAACTGGACATGGATTACATTTTTTTTTGCATCAAAATAAACTTGTGCTAATTTACTATAAAAAAAACTGAACAGGATTTAGCTTGAAGCAGTAAGACATCAGTTTGAAAAGAGCAAATATCAGAACAAAACACATCCTGCTAGAATTGAAGCAAGAACAGTCATCAAATTGTGGTGGAGCTTGGATGAAAGAATCATGAAATCACTGATGCTTTACAGAATGTTTATGGGAACAATTCCACAAAGAAAGGAGCAGTTTACAAATGAATAATTTATTTTAAGAAGGGACAAGATGATGTTGAAAATGCAGCCCACAGCTGCAAATCATCCACATCCATTTGGGAGAAAAAAATTAATCTTGTTCATGCCCTAATTGAAGACAACTGAGGATTAAGAGCAGAAACCACAGCCAACACCACAGACATCTCGATTGGTTCCGCTTACACCATTCTGACTGAAAAATTACATTTGAGCAAACTTTCCGCTCAATCGTTGCCAAAACCATTGCACCCAGATTGGCTGCAGACAAGAGCAGCGCTTTCAATGAAAAGTTTTAACAGGTGGAATCAAGATACTGAAGCGTTTCTGTAAAAGATTGTAGCAGGAGACAAAAAAAAATGCCTTCACCTGAATGATCCTGAAAAGAAAGCCGACCAAAGCAATGGCTCTGGGGAAATGAGAGTGGCCTAGTCAAGCAAAAGCAAACCAGTCAAAAGCAAAGGTCTCGGCAACAGCTTTTTAGGATGCTGAAGGCATTTTGCTTGTTGACTTTCTAGAAGGTCAATAAACCATAAAATCTGTTTATTACGAGAGTGTTTTCAGAAAGTTAGCCAATGCGTTAGCAGAAAAATACCCAGGAAGTCTTCATCGGAAAGTTCTTTCTCTGCCATGACAGTGACGCTGCTCGCTTCTCTCATCAAACAAGGACAATTTTGTGAGAGCTTCAGTGGGAAAACATTAGGCATCACCTTACAGTCCTGATTTGGCTCCTTCTGATTTCTTTTTGTTTCCTAATCTTAAAACATCTTTAAAGGGTACCCATTTTCCTTAGGTTAATAATGTAAAAAGTATTTCATTGACATGGTTAAATTCTCGGGACCCTCAGTTCTTTAGGGATGGACTTAATGACTGATATTATTGCTCACAAAAATGTCTTGAACATAATGGAGTTTATATTGAGAAATAAAATTTATATTTTGTACTTTTATCTTATTTTATTTTTTCACAAACGTTTTCAAATCTCTTTGTATATATCAACTATTTATATCTTGTGACTATCTCATTTGTAACTTTGAGGAACAGATGTAATTTTAATAATGAGGAAGTCTAATTCATCAATCCTATTTTTTTATTAGTTCTTTCTGTGTCCAGTTTGAGAAGTCTTTGCCTTCTATAGTGTTACATATGATCCTTTGCATCTATCATATACCATAAGCAAAA
>NW_007734971.1:23648-28326 GCF_000696425.1 Galeopterus variegatus
GTCTTTGCCTTCTATAGTGTTACATATGATCCTTTGCATCTATCATATACCATAAGCAAAATTATTTTCCAGTAGATCATAAAACTTATGTAAAAGGCAACACAAAGCTTCTAAAAGAGAAAGACTGGCATATTGTAAAATCATGTACTATATTATGCATAATATATTATATGTAATATTATATGCAATATATTTAAATATTTTCTAGCATTTATCTTTTTGAAGCTTATTTTGCCATCTATATAATATAAATCATGTTAGAAATAAATCATGTAGATATTTTATCTAAATTGTAATCTATAATATATTATTATATGTTATATTTTAATGTATTATACATTATATATTATAATTATATATTATTTATATTTTTATAATATATTTTACAATATATTATGTGCTTCTACCATTTTCAATAAAATTCTTTCACATTCTTCTACTTTTTAATTTTTTCCCCTCCTTCTTGTTTAATCTGGATCTATTACTGACCAAACATCCAATTTGCTAAACCTTTCTTCTGCTATAGCTAATTTGCTGTTAAAATTCATTTTTAATTTTTTTCACTCTAAATCTATGTTTAAATGTTTTTCAAATATTCTATATTCTTTCTGATTTTATTTTTTTCTTAGTTCTAAGTGTATAAATCTTGGTTAAAATGTGATTGTCTATGTTGTTCATTTTTTATATTGTTTATTTTTTCTCTTTCAACTTTTGAGACTTTGTATATTTTTAGGACATGATATTTAATTTATATCCATTTGGTATAATATAATACATTTTTTCCTAATTGACTAACAAAAAGAATTTATCTCTATTATTGTTTCTTGCCTTAAAGTTTACTTTTAAATACTAATAAGGCCACATCTTTCTTTCATTTAGTGTTTTCATTTTAGCATGTGTTTTCACGTTTGCTTGTGTTTTTATATGTGTATTTTGTCTTTTTACTTTATATTTTTCTGTTATTTTTCTATTTTAAAAAATGTTTCATGTGAATGGCCTAATTTGAGTTTGATTTGCTGTTCTTTTTTCTTACCTTTTTGCTTATCACTTTTTAAAGCCATTTTTGTTTAACATAATCACTTCTATATTTACCTTTTACCATTTGTTTTCTTTATGTCTCTTCTTTTTTTGTTCACATTTGTCTTGATCCTGGCTAAGTATTTTTGTTGAGATGTTTTCTTTAACTTACTAGTAGTTATTAATATTTTCTCTGTGTTTGCTTAGTCTTTAGAATGGATACCTTAGTTGGGGTCAACCTTATATATGTATTTCTATGACTTAAAATAAAATACTGGACTTTGCACAACCAAACCTTCATTTACCCCCCTTTTACATTTTTTCACTCTTTTGATAAATTTTGAGTTTGCATAGTTTAATCTTCAAAGGCTGTCATTTTTAAAATTCTATATTTCTTAATATGTGTTGACGTGCTATATTGTGATGCTTTTCATTTTGTCATGTATTGGTGTAGTTCCGATAACATATTTTGCTTTGTTTTATTTTAGCATTGTTTAGACCAGGACAGTTGTCAGAAAAAAATCTGTTTTTATTTGTCTGAATTTTTTAAAAAATATTTTCACCAGCAACAGAATTCTAGTATGACAGTTATTTTATTTCAGCACTAAAAGGCAATCATTCCTTTGTTTTCATACTTAAATGGTTTCTTTGGAGAGTTCAGCAGTTAATCTCAACTGCTTTTGTCAAAGGAAAATGTATTTCTTCTATTTGGCAGTTATTATTTTCTGTTTGTGTTAGATTTTCGGCACTTTGCTAGGCTGTGTTGAATGTGGTTTTCTGTGTATTTATCATGCTTGGACTTTGTAGAAACTTTAGAATCAGTACATTGATCTTTTTCAACAGTTATGGAGAATTCTCTGCCCAGGTCACTCTTATTCTGTAGCTTAAATTACATTTGTGTTGTACTTTTCCATTATGTTCCATAATGTTCTTCTACGTCTTTCTGCACGTACTACAATGTTTCCTCCTTATGCTTTAATCTGGGTATTTTGTACTGAGATAACTAACTTCCACATTGCTAATCCTTTTCTTCTGCTGTGTCTACTCCCCCTTTAACACATCTGCATAATGCTCAAGCTTAGTTTTTTATTTTTCAGTTTTACGATATCCGTTTGTAATAGTTTCAAGTTTTCTGTTGAAATTCTACATTTTTGTCTACTACCCTTACTACATTAATCATAGTTATTATAGTGATTATGCTTAATATCCCCTATATCAGTATCAGGTATGTGTCAGCTTATATTTTCGTACTTACTTTGGATTTATACTATTCGGCACTCTGTGCTAGCATTGCAGGTAATTTCTGATGAAGTGACAGTCGTGGGTGGTAGGAGGTACAGGCCCGGGTCCGGTACAGTCATATGCTCTAGGATGCAGCCTTCTCTCAGTCCCACATGCCCCTACCCACCACGTCTCATGTCCTAGACAGAAAACACTGGTCTGAGTACAGGTTTATTTTCACTGTTCTAGCTTTTTCTCTGAGATACGGACACACTGTATTATAGCTTATTTGATTCATGCTCTATGTTTAAAATTGTTCTTTTTGTGCTTTATGCATTGTACATAGTTGTCTTTGATGCTGAGATAAGCTTAATCCCCACTACCCAGCCATATTTTGGTGTGCAGAAGTTGACATCACACTCTGATTGTTTTCCTGCTCTTATTTGAATTTTATATTAATACCTTTTGAATTCTAAATAAGGAAATCTACTTGTAAAATAGTTCTCATGCATTTATTAATCTTGAAATTATTTTATATTCTCAATCATAGAGGGTGCATTTTATAAATGTATCTCTTTCACAAAAAAGAAAGAAATATATCTCTTTTACATGTATTCTATTCTGTAGTACAGCATCTGGAAACTTATTGTAATGGTTATAACCATGGCATTTGGAGTCAGCTCAAAACAATGTATTAAACTGACTGCGCATTGTAGGTTATAATATGACCACACGACATAGGTTGTAATTACAGCTACTTCTCAGGTTTGTTGACAGGAGTGTGTTATACATAAATCACTCAGCACTTCTTCTCAGATACAATGTCTTGACAAATAGTAGTTAGCATTGTCACCGTTTTCATGATGACAGTGATGACGATGGCCATTATAATCATCATTATTGCTTGTAAACTTTAGCACAGACTATCTTTACCCTTAAAAAATACTCTCCCTCCCTACGCCTCAATTTACTTGTTTGTAAAATAGGAACAGTGATACATCTACAGTGGAGTTTAGTATCTGTCACCGACGACTGCTGTTTTCACTCTTTCTGATTATGTTCCTCTTTACTCTGAGCAGTGGATGCTCCTTCATGTCCAAACATACTGCACTTCACACAGAAACAGGACCACTACAACCATGTACTTAGAATTTTTTTAAATAATAAACACAACACAAATATGTATTAAAATTGACTATATCTTTTACAAATTTTTACCGTAACAAGCATGCTCATTCAAAATCAACTTATTTACTGCTTTAAAATTTAAGAGAACATCTATTATTGTACACACCTAGATAGAGCAAATCAAGATGTAATGGGCATTGTGCCAAGATTTTATGAAACATTGGATGTTTAATTCAAAACCGATCAGCACATTGAAGGCTGGATATTTATCTGAGGTGCACCAGAACTCTTTAGGTTTTATGATTGTGTTGACAGCCACCTCCCACCCCTGACATTTCTCTGTTTCAGGAGGAGACACAGAATGTGACTCCTTAGAACCAGTTAAATTTGAAAGGGCAAAGTTCTAAAAAATAAAATTTAGGAAATAAATCTATTCTAATAAAATATTAATCAAGGGATTTCTTTGAAATAAAATATTTTGTAGCAGCAGATATAAAATTGCTTTGACCTTTCACGTACAATACAGAGCAAGCATTTGCATTTTCTTCAACAAAATGCCTTACCCATATCTGACAGAATGGTTTGGAAATAGGAAGAAACCTTAATTTAAATTTTTAGATCTCAATTCTGAATCCTAATTTGAGATTAATGTTAATAGCCATTTTGCATTATACATATTTATTAATGCAAATTAAGAGACCAATTTCTAAGACAGATATTGACAGAATGGTTTGGAAATAGGAAGAAACCTTAATTTAAATTTTTAGATCTCAATTCTGAATCCTAATTTGAGATTAATGTTAATAACCATTTTGCATTATACATATTTATTAATGCAAATTAAGAGACCAATTTCTAAGACAGATATTTAATAATAAGAAAGAGAGTTTTTATTTCCTTTTATTCAATTATTCAAGTTAAAACATGAGAGAAAATTTCAGCATGGCATTTTATATTTAACTAACAATTGAAAATTAATCCACAAAAAAAAATAAAACACAATTTTGCTACTTAAAATATTGAATAGGCAGCTATGAGCAGTAATGCTTGAATATAACTTTACTTCTGGCAAGACCTTTGTGTTTAGTATCTATATGTATCACATTTAAAGAAAAAAAAATAACACAAAAATTACATGAAAAAAGTACATCCCTTTATGCATTTACCCTTAGTTTTTATTAATAAAAAAATAATTTGAAAACAAAATACAAAATGAGAAAAGTCCTAAATAATTGAGTAGGTGGGTTTGACGTAGCTTAATAAGTTCTGTATGATGACTTCGGACCTGTAATGATTATTTTGAATAAAATGA
>NW_007734971.1:29164-30442 GCF_000696425.1 Galeopterus variegatus
TTTGTTTGTTTTGTTTGTTTGTTTTTAATGTTCGTCCTAAATTTTTCTTTGGGAATGTATCTTTTGGGGGATATCCTTGCCACATTAATACATAAAAAATAAAAATTGAACAGCCACTTATATAAACCTCAAAATGTTTGTTTCTATTGAAATTCATATTCACTGACAGCAGACTCAGCTGCCTCCCTAAAAACTTGTGATTGTGTGTGTGCACATGTATGTGCAAGTGTGTGCATTCATTCACATGGTGTTCATACACCTCCATAGTTATGGGTGGGTGGAAGTCCAGAGCCATGCCATGGTTTTATCATTTCAGGACAATCTTAGTAATATTAGGGCTCATCTCAGATCCTAGCTTAGTATTTTTGACATTTTGAAATCATTGTAAATGAACAAGGTGGAAATACCAATTTTTGCATTAAAAAACAAACAAACAAAAAAAGCGTTTATTGCCACACATGACCATTGAAACTCACCGAGGAACCCTGAAGTTATTTGTTGTCAATACATAAAACCTAACAATTTTCAGTTCATTCTTTAAATCTCACCTTTTAAATAAAATTAAAATTTCTCTACAGCCTTTCTTGGAAAATAAATAAATACATAAATGCATAAGTAAGTACGTGGAAAGTTAATATTCTCTTACCTTTTGCTTTACCTATTTGGTACAGTCACAAGGGGGAGTAAATAGTCAATACTTCCTTACTTATCTGATATTTGCTTTTTATCTTAAACTTCTTCTTTTTAAAATAATAAATACTTTAGTTAAATATTGAACAAAGGACACAAAAAGATATATTTTAAAAAGCACAGATATGAGAGACAGGGAAACTTGAGATTAAGCCTCTGTCCAATCCTAAAAATATTCATTGTGTATCATCACACTGTATACAAAAATAAACTAGAATGGATTAAAGACTTAAACATAAAACCTGAAACTTTAAAATTACTATGAGAAAACATAGGGGAAAACACCACAAAACTAGTCTGGGCAAAGATTTTTGGGATATGACCCTAAAAGCACAGTCAACAAAAACAAAAAAATACAAATGGAATTACATCAAACTAAAGTGCTTCTGTGCAGCAAAAGAAACAATTAATAGAATGAAGAGATGACCCACTGATTGGGAGAAAATATTTGCAAATAATGCGACTGATAAAGAACTAACATAAAAAAATATACAAGAGGGCCAAGCCATGGCGCACTCGGGAGAGTACGGCGCTGGGAGTGCAGCGACGCTCCCGCCGTGGGTTCGGATCCTATATAGGAATGGCCGG
>NW_007734971.1:31330-32134 GCF_000696425.1 Galeopterus variegatus
AAAATCAAAAGCATTATTCCAAGGAAATATCTGAATTATCGTCTTTATTGCAGCATTATTCGTAATAGCTAAGATATAGAAACAAGCTAAGTGCCCATCAACAGACGAATAAAATAAATATTTATTTTATATATATATATGTACACACACATTTATTTATTTATTTGTATAATGAATACTATTCATTTAAAAAAGGAACTTCTGTCCTTTGTGACAGCATGAATGAATCTGGAGGACATTATGCTAAGTGAAATAAACCAGGCATAGAAAGACGAACACTGCGTGACGATGCTTATATGTGGGATCTAGAGTCAAACTCACAGCAGTATATAGTAGGATGGTGCTTACCAGAGGCTCTGGAAAGCGGCTAGATGGGGAATGGGGAGATAATATTAACCAAAGAGTACAAGGTTTC
The DNA here is from genome assembly GCF_000696425.1 of Galeopterus variegatus. Lineage (NCBI taxonomy): Eukaryota > Metazoa > Chordata > Mammalia > Dermoptera > Cynocephalidae > Galeopterus > Galeopterus variegatus. The sequence continues at coordinate 31,746 of NW_007734971.1, forward strand.
AGCTAGACAGAAGAAATAAGCCTTAGTGATCTATTGCACAGAATGGTGGCTATAATTATTAATAATGTATTGTAAGTATCAAAACTGCATTAAGATTAGATTTTAAATGTCCCCAATCATATACATTTATGTCAGTTGGTGGATGTTTATTAGTCTGATTTAATTATTCTACATAATGTAAACAAATATTAAAACATCACATTATACCCTATAAATATATACTATCATTATTTGTCAATTAAAAATAAATTTAAAGATATAAAAACAAAAACATTTATCAACATTTTTCACACAAGGTGTTCAAGTTTCTAAGCTCAATTCCCTCAACCAGAAAATTAGTTTTGTTTGCACCATGATTAGAGGACGACACTATTTCTGTCTTCTGCAAA
>NW_007734971.1:33610-34815 GCF_000696425.1 Galeopterus variegatus
GGCTGCACGATGATAAATATTTTAGTGAACGTTGCATAAAACGCAGCCAATTATTATTTAGTATTTTTATCATGGTATTTCCCCCTAGATTTCATCCCCATTCACCAAAAGAGTACTTTACTTTTTTATCTTTGCTGTTTGAGAAGAAACATGCCGTTCCAGAGAGGAAATAGACTGTCAAGCCAATGCATGTGGTCCCTTCCCAAGAATTTTAAGATGTCACACATTTTACTGACATATTGAAAACTTTTCTGGCTGAGGAAAGACTGCCCCTTCTGGGACTAGCCAATTCTTAGAGACAGCGAACGGCTCACATTGGAGCAGACCTTTGATAGGCCATCTAACCAGTCCAGATCGAGACATCCTCTATGTGGCTGAAACACCCCAGGAGGCAGTATTTGTCTGCCTCACTCATCTCAGGCCAGGTGCCAGACACCTAGAGACCACCCCCATACCCCAAAGACTTCTGTCTTACACAGAAAAATATTAAGAAATGAGGGGTTTGGGGGGGGGGGGCAGAACTGATTGAGAGAACTAGATCTTTGGCTATTAAAACAGGACGAAGATTTTATAACACAAGACATGGTATACTAAATGCTTTCTTGCTCCTTGACAGACTGTTATCCTTAGAATTACCTGTAGTATGATATCAAGTGTCTTTCTCAGTAAAAGATAGTAAATATGAACACTATTTGTATCAGTTTTCTATAACCTTTGAAGTTTCTTTTTAAGGCTAACAGATTGCTACTTGGGAAGTTTGTGTGGAAAGTGATCCTGAACAAGTGGGGGACGTCCTATGTCAGGTGCAAGAGGGAAGACACAGACAGGGTCCTCATAACTAACCCTCCAAGCCAACACTCCATGAGCTTTTTTATTTTGTTTGTACATGGAGTAAAGACATGATTCATTGGCAATAAAAATTTGTTTTTTAAATGTGTAACCAATGAAACATCCATGTTTTTATTCAGAACAAATAAATGATTTTGGAGCTCCTGAAAAGGTGCTAATATCCAGCTCCATTAGTTCTGTTGCACCAACTTTTGTGACAACCCCCACCTGTGACTTATTCTGAAAAGTAATAACCTGAAGCTTCTAAACAACAAAAACAATGTGGCTATATGACAAATCACACAGAAAAAAAAATTTAAGGCTAAATTTAGGTAAAAGCTAGAATATTATAACATTTTATTAAGAAGGAATATATT
>NW_007734971.1:35730-37475 GCF_000696425.1 Galeopterus variegatus
ACATGTACATAGCAGGCAAGTAATGAATATTTTGGGATAAGTAAACTGATGAACAGACCACGTGTCCTCATTGGCAAGGTGTGGAGGAAGGAAGCAATGAAACGAAGCCTCAAGTATTATTTCTGCTGTTACTCTTTTAAAAGTTCTCTAAATTATCACACAATCTTCCACAGTTAAAGTACATTGACCAATGTATTAATATCTGCTTAAGTGCTTATTTTAATATTTAACAAAATTTGAAGTGGGTATTTAATTAAATCTAACTAAAGGTATTTTTTTCCTCTTGGTTTATGCCTCTCACAACATCTTAAGCAAAATCTATCCACCTTCGAGTGAGAAGAATTTTATTCCACATTCCATCCTTTGAATCTTAATGCCTGGTCATATTCCGGCATTAATTGCTTTATCTCCAAATTAATGAGCTAATTTGCATTTTTTACACAGAGTACCTGCTGTCAAAACATCCATATGAAACCTATATTTAGTCAATCATCCATAGATGTGTTCTCATGATTCTAAACATCTGGCTGTTTAGAAACTGCAGGGTGTTTGAAATAGCGTTTTAGCATTCATCTGGAGTATTTTTCATAAACTTTTGGGGTCAAAGGACTGTTTTGCAATAGATGACAGCCATCAGCCTACTCGCCTAGGGAAAATTGCTTATTCACACACTCCCAAGATTTTTGCATGCAAATTCAGACTCAGATCATTTGAAGCCTGTCCATAATCTCAAGGCTAATTATCCTTGATCTTGAAGTTTATCTTTTTATAGTCAATATTTTTGAATGGATTATTTTGATGTTACCAAAGTTTTATCTGCATATTGCTTTATATTCTAATCTTTGCAAGCATATATAACGCTTCATATGTTTAAGAATATCTTTCTGTCATTATTTGCTTATATCTACCTCCTTCATTAATATGCTCCCTGAGGTGAGAGATTGTCAATTACCATCAGCACCTCGGACATTTCCTAGTCCTGCAGAGAGTGGTTGTTTAACTAACCGATCAGTTTATTGAGCCATTTATTTATGGTTGAGGGTGTTAGTCAACATTTCCATTGTAGAAACATTCTCTCTCTCTCTCATCTTTAAACGTACAGTTTCAAACTAAAAGTTATGAATATCTCAGGAGAAAGTTCAATGATCATTCGTATTATCTTTTTGAGACTTTGAAGAAAAAGCAATAGTATAGGTTTCAGAGGATATAAATTTTCCCAAGGAGGTGCAAATTTAAGAAATGGGATCTATCAGCTGCATCTTCTTGATGAAGTTGATTAACTTTACCTACACAGACATCAAGTAGGTAGGTTACCAAATGACAGGAAAACACCTGAATTCAAATCTAGTTTAACTTAAGTGTTTTGTAACATTTGAAAGAGTGTGTTACTGCTTCCTTCCTGCTGTATTTCCTTCACTGGTCTTTCCAGATCTCACACCCTCTGTCTCACTGGTAGCTCCTTTTTGTTGCTTCCTCCTCTTCTCCATGACCAAGGTTAATAATGATGTGCATCAGAGCTCAGTTCTTATTCTTTCTCCCTTCTTCATTTACAATGACTTTTTCTGTGAAATCTTCCTTCCCAAGAGCTTTAAATAATAACTGCATATAAAAAAATCAAAATGGAGATGTCTACATCCCATTCAGTCTTTCCCAAGCCCCAAACCCACATATATGTGTGTCTGTGTATATATATGTATGTGTGTGTGTGCCTGTGAATCATAAAGGTATCAAGTGTAAGGTGTTCA
>NW_007734971.1:39166-40211 GCF_000696425.1 Galeopterus variegatus
AGGGAAAAAATAACATAGCAAGAATAAAAGAACATAATGATTCTTGAAAAATCTATGCTGGATGGGCAGGAAGGGAAACTATGAGTAACAGGGTATTAAGGTTTTAACCACTGTGTTAATTTTAACAAGGTAAATCTTGTCTTGGAAAGGTGTTTGCAATTGTCAATTTACACATAGTTATTACCAGGGTATCTATCTGCTGGAGAAAATATGTTTCACCCTCAAAATGAAAACACATTTGTTATACTAAAACAGAAATTAAGAGTGGGATATGGCATAAAGAAAAATTAAGAATTTGAAAAAAAGGCTACCTATCCAAGAGCAAAACTTCCTTTCTTTTTTTCCATTGAAATGTGCCATTCTAAAGTTATGAGGTAGAATAAGCGACTGGGTAGATCACCTTCATTCTACTTGTTCAGAAACCGTTATTTGCTATATAAGATTCCTAATATTTTCAAGCAAAGGATCTGTTTTCCACTAAGAAATGGATGGTAGCAGGAGAGAAATAACACACACACAAAGTTCGCTACCAATCATATTGGTTTCCTTTTGTTAAAAAATAAAGTGGGAACTTATTGCTATGCATATAGTTTTAAAAATCAATGAAAATAGTATATTCTAGTTTGTGGAGAACTTTAAAAACTAATAAAGTGGTTATTGTATTTTTAAAAGTGAATTCCTTGCTTATTTAAATAATGTGCATACATGTTTACTTGGCATACCAAAGGACAGAGAATATAGCATTTCTAAAATAATATAAATTTTTCTTTAGAGTTTGGTACCAGCATGGTCGAAGCTGAAGCTCGGGGTATGATAAAAAAAAAAAAAAAAAGGGAGAATCTCTGTGACTGTTTTAAGGGGACTCAAAATTGGGCAATTGGTATGAGGAAGGGATACAGTCTTTTGTCATCGCATAGGTTAGCAACATTTTTCAAAAATTACTCATCTTCCCTGTCCCTCTTGCCTATGCTCTGTGTACTTAACGGCAGAAAACAGCTTCTGTTGTGGGTTGAATTGTGTCCTCTAAAAAGATACATGGAAATTC
>NW_007734971.1:41673-42609 GCF_000696425.1 Galeopterus variegatus
TTAAACATGCAAAGAATGTATTGACTGACAAACCAGTACTAATTTATTAATCAAGAATATAGATATATATAATCACAAAGGGAACAGAAATATTTATGGTCAACATATTCAAACTTTATAGAAAAGTTTGCTTTGAAACTTGGTTACTATCTGAATACAGATTCAAATTTGAATCACAGTGAGTAGTGTATTCACGTTGGATCCACTTTTTAACACAGTGATATATCTGTCAAAAGGGCTAGAAAATTTGTTTCCACTTATTCAGAGAATCACAATAGGAAAACACTAACACCAATTCTTTGGTTTCCAGATATGTAACAGCCACTATTCTCAGCTGAGACAATATATTTCTCATACGTATGCCTAGGCATAGACACACACAATTTATTTTAGTAGTCCTCAGTGTACTAATAAAGTAGGATGTCAGTACTTAAGTTTAAGTTGCTTTTCAATGGTAAAAGAGGCAGATATTTCTAGGACTTATGGTTTGTGCCACTAAGGATCTCCATGACACAATGACGAGGTCATGGAAGAGAAACTTAAACAAAAGATAAAGTACAAACAGCGGGACTAACAGATGAGCAAGCAGCTTAACAAAACCTCCTCCTCTGTGCAGTGATAAAATGGGGCAAAATGGCCCAAAACAACAATTCAGAACTCTGGAAATTGATCAGAGTCAAGCAAGAAATTGAGAATATTTATTTAAGAAAAACAACTGAATCATAGTAAGCATAGTGGGAGTCTGTGGTGCTTTAGACTGGGGCTGCTTCTTAACCTCACAACTCACAAGTGCATGCATGAGTTCTCTCGTGGCAGGCAGGGCAGGAAGAACACAGCTTCATTGGGGGCTGCCTGGATGTGGATAGAAATGAAAAGAATTAGGCCGGCCCGTGGCTCACTCGGTAGAGTGCGGTGCTGATAACACCAAGGCCACGG
>NW_007734971.1:43770-53233 GCF_000696425.1 Galeopterus variegatus
TTATAAAAATGTTTAAAAAAATAAAGACTATAGGAAGCCGTATTTAAAGAATTAAAAGGAAATATGAAACTAAGGGCTCATCAAATAGAGGACATCTGTAAAGTGATAGAAATTATATTTTATGAAACAATTGAAAATTCTAAAGTCAAAAATAAAATTGAAATTTTTTTTTTTACATTCATTTGAGTGGCTGAATAGTAGAATTTGCTGGGAGAAGAAAGAATCATCAAACATGAAGATAGTTCAATAAATATCCAATCTGAAGGAAAGAAGGGAGGAAAAAGAGTGAAGTTTGAATGGAGACTCAGAGACTTGTAGGACACCACCCGTCCAGCACACCAGCATCTGCATAATGGCCACATCAGAAGGAGGTAAATACAGAGTCACGCCTAGACTTCTGATAACCAAACTCCTGAAAGATAAAGACAAAGGCATGTTCTCAAAAGGAACAACGGAAAAATGACTCACCACAAACAAGGGCCGTTTGCTTATGAGACATGAGGAGGGACTCAAAACTGTCAAGAGAAAACTTTCCAGGGAGATGGAAACATTCTATATCCTGACTGCTGGAGTCTTCGTTACATGAGCGTATACATGAACACATACATTTCCAAAACTCATAGAATGACACATTTAAAATTTCAGCATTTCATGTACATTAGTATCAACTCAGTGAAAAAAATAGGAAATGGTAAGAAAAACAGATTTGTTGGAAATTAAATATCAGCTTACTAAATACATTCTATACATCATGATTTTCAATAGAGCGACTTCCCAAATGCTTGGAGAATAAATCTGGAGGATTACACACATGGTAAGATGTGATTCTTTTAGTTGCCAGTATCGTTAGAATGAAAGAATGCACAACAGTCTCAGAATTATATGTGAGTAAAGAGGTTCAGGAAAGACGGTGCTAGTAGAAGACACATTCATCACACAGTCTGATGAATGGCCTTATGTGGGGGTCTTGCTGACTGCTCTGATTGTCACTGTTTCCTCAGCAGTCACTACACTTTACACAGTTTCTCTCCACTTCCTCATTGTCTGACTGTGATATCCAAGAATGTAGTCCTTTATTAAACTCATTCTGCTACGCTTACGCCTCACTGTCTTCAGGTATTAGGCATGTCCCCGTTGCTTCCTCATTTGCAGCTAAGTTTGTGCTTTTAACTTTGCTTCATCTTTGAATTTCCCTCTCTGAATGACCCTCAAATATTTTATGTGCTTAGAGTCCTACATAAGAGTCACTACATAATTATTTCTGCTGAAAACGTAGCTGATCTTTTCATTTCCTAAGTTCTATGATATAAATGTAGTGTACTTTAATCTTGAAGTTCAATCAAGATAATGATCAAAATATAAAATTTTAGACACATAACGTACACTAGAATGTTCACTCTGCATGTAGAATGCAAAATTTTCACAATATAGAACATTTTTAGTCTGTGTTAACAACTTACTAAAAATTCCCTAGTTTGCAATTTCTCAAAGGGCTTTTCTTATAAAACCCTGGCAACAAAGTTTGGGGGATATACTGGGAACCAGATTTCTTCTAAGCAAGCAGTGGTATTCTGTATTTCAGGTAGAAGTACAAGCTAAAAGATTGGTATGTGCCTAGATAAAACAAACAAAAAACAAACAAATGAAATTCCTTAATCTGTAACAATAACAGGTGTTTCCTAGGAAAGTTACGTATGATACATCTATTGATGAAGTTGTTGATGTCATTTAGTAGGTTAATTTTGTATTTCTAGTATTTTCTAGTTTTATTCATTCTTTCTTTGATTATATAATAAAAATGCAAACTCTTCCCTGCACTGATTTGAAGCCATATAAACTATCAAATTTGAGGAAATGGTAATAAATAAATGCTGCATTGAAAACAGCCATATTTTTAAAGGTCAACTTTTAATGTGATTAATAATTTCTTTCTTACATAAGCTTAAGTTTGTACATGGTGTATTGTGGCTTTCAATAAATTACTCTTAAACAACATGGTTTTAATCAGAACATTTGTTGATGAATCTGGGAGTGGGTGTAGCAGAAGAAACAAGTAAAAGGAAATAATGAAAAAAGTAAAAGGTTAAAGCACATTCAATTTAAATTTCCTTACTTTTTCTCTTTGGTGTATTTTTTTTTCAATATTAGATTCTAATACATTTTAACTTTAGAAGAACAAATGCAGTAATCTCATTTGTATTGTGACTAAATAGTACTATAATTGCTTTTCTTTAATACTTTACAGAACTCAATCTAATTGTTTTTAAGTAGAATATAGTATGTGCAACACTAGAAAAAATAAATAGAAAAGTATACAAAATAGACATTTATTCGCATAACACCACTTAAATAGGTAAGGATTGTTAAAATGGTATATGTGTATATGCATATATGAATTATCTATTTATCCACCTGCCTATCTGCCTGTCTAGATACCTATTTACGCATTTTTTAACTCTAAATAGATTTTTGTGCCTATACTGTTTTTTGTGAATGTAATAGTCCTTGGACACATCTATATCAGGATGAAAAGACATAGACATCCTATGCATTGTCATTAACAGATTTAATAATGTCCTCCTTACTATAAAAAATAAAAGTCTATGATTGTTTAATAATAATTTACAAATTTGCCCGAACTTATAGTTTCAGCTCCATGAAGATACACTGGGACAGAAGTATAGTTGTGTAGCTTTTTTACTGTACAAGGCACCACAGCTAACAGGCACCATTCATATCACAGACATCACTGATTGTTTTATTTATTACAATAATTTTGCAAATGGTAGAAATTAGGTGTCTTAAGGAAGTAGTATTTTTGTTATTGTGTTTGCTTGTTTTGTTTTCTTTTTTGGTTGCTTTTAATTTTCACAAGATTTTTTATGTGATATCAATATTCCTCAGACATTTTATGTGCTTAGATTCCCATTTTAAATCATCACATAAATATTTCTAATGTAAAAGTAGTTGATCCTTTCATATCTCCTCTTAAGTTCCATGATAAAACATTTAATTTTTAAAGTAAAAGTGGTTCATCTTTATCTTTTGAATCTTCTCTACACATACTATGGGAAATTGCATAAGCTATAAGCTATGAACACATACTTCTTGGTTAATGCCACCAGAGTGGTATGGTAAGGAAAAGAGGAAACAGTTACATTTTCATGTTTCCAGGGTAGCATGTTGTAAGAATTCAAAGCTTTAAGAGAGTTTTACCAAATAATATAAAAATAGTAGAAAGTGCATTTTCTATGGTATTGTCAAATGTATATTTCCTTTGAACTGTATTATTTCCTGTAGAATATAAAGACAGTGAATAGATGAAATAGTACGTTTATTTTCTTAAGTTTTTATTCTAAAAAAGTAGTAGCGTACCATATCTGGCCTATATTTTAGTAAAAGTAACGTGATAATTTCAATAATTTAAAAAATATTTTCCCTGTTTCATCTTTTCCAATACAATAAGTCAATCCCTTTAAGAAATAAAGATAAAAATAAAAATGCTAGAAGTACTAGGGTTACTGAACAGTAAGTCTTAAATATTTAAGTTTAAAGAACAGGGAAGTTTATTAGACATTGCAAACATCAGTCTACAGAGGAAGAAAACACATAAAACCTACATTTTGCACTTTGGGGGTTGGGGGGTACATTAAATTAAAACTAAAAGTCCTTGTATATGTGACAGTTGACTTCTTGCCAGCAACCCAAAGTTACTCTAGACTGATTTATCTGACATTTTTTGTTATTCTTTTAGATATAACCAATTCATAGTAATGCAGAATACTTAGTGTTAAATATTCAATATTTCTGTGAAAAATTTTTTTCCATAATACAGTGGAAAGTGTCGATATAAATATATATTTATTTCTATATAAATATATGTATACATGCACATATATGCACACACATGTACATTCATGTATATATGTACATATGTACATACAAATGTGTATTATATATATAAATTTGCACTCTGCTTACCAATCCCACATAGACTTCTGAATAAATTTTGAGAATATGAGAAAAAGAAATCAATCTTCTATTTCTAAATTTAAAGACTGTTAAAATTTCTTAAGTGAAATAGCAAACCTCTTGAGTTATTTTCAAAAGATTTGAAAGGAGGCATGCCAAAGTGGTCAAAAGTTATTGTTGTTGTTGTTATTTTAATACTAGACATCTATGGACACAGACGTGGAACTCAGGAGAAAGGTCCGGGCTAATGATAGAGATTTAGGAGGCTACGAGTGATTGGTCGAAGCCACAGGAAAAGATGAGACAAAGTGTACAGAGTAAAAAGAGGGTTAGGACAGAATCTTAAGAAACAATAGTCATCAGGACTTGAACAGAAAAAAAAAGAAAAAACAGCTAGAGAAAAAAACAGAAAAACATTTAAGAAGAAAATGAAAAACAAAAAACAAGAGAGACAGTTTAAGGAAGGAATGAATAACAAAGGTCAAGCTTACAGAGAGTTCAAGCAAGACAAGTATGGAAAACTATCCTTTGCATTTCTACTTTTTTTTTCTTTACTAGTTATGAATATTCATGAGATGCACGGCTGATTGTCACCCCTCATGCTGAAGATGTGATGGCCAGATCCATACTGGCAGCATGCCCATTACCACAAATTGCGATTGTACCCCATGCCCCCCTCACACAATTATCCCCATCCTCCCTCCTCCTCTCCCTTCCCCTTCCACTCCACATTGTATCCCTAGGTCTGTTCTCTCCCTCTGAGAGTCCAACGCACCACTGTGGTCTTTCTTTCCTTTCTTCTTTCTCTCTTAGCTTCCACATATGACTGAGCACACACGCAGTATTTATCCCTCTGTGCTTTGCTTATTTCACTCAACATAAGTTTTTCTCCAGGCTCATCCATATTGTTACAAATGGGAGAATTTCATTCTTTTTTTATGGCAGAGTAGCATTCCATGGTGTATTATATATACACAGTTTCCTTATCCAATAGTCCATCGATGGACATTTAGGTTGGTTCCATATCTTGGCTGTTGTGAACAGAGCTGCGATGAACATGGTGGTGCAGGTATCCCTTTGACATGATGATTTCCATTCCTGTGGGTCTATACCCACAAGTAGGTTTGCTGGGTCATATGGCAGTTCCATCTGTTGTTGTTTGAGAAACCTCCATACTGTTTTCCATAGTGGTTGTACTAATTTACAGTCCCACCAGCAGTGCAGGAGTGTTCCCATCTCTCCACACCCTCGCCAGCATTTGTTTTTCACCGTCTTTTTGATTATAGCCAGTCTAACTGGGGTGAGATGATATCTCAAAGTGGTTTTAATTTGCATTTCCCTGATTACTAGCGCTGTTGAGCATTTTTTCATGTACCTGTTGGCCATTTGTATGCCTTCCTTTGAAAAATGTCTATTCAGTTCCTTCGCTCATTTTTTAATTGGGTTATTTGTGATTTTACTGTGCAATTGCTTGAGTTCCCTGTATATTTGGGATATTAATCCCTTGTCAGATGCATAGTTAGCAAAAATGTTCTCCCACTCTGCAGGCTGTTGTTTCACTTTGTTGATTGTTTCCTTTGCTGTTCAGAAGCTTTTGAGTTTGATATAGTCCCACTTGTTTATTTTTTCTTTTGTTTCTTGCTTTTGGGATCATGTTCATAAAGTGTACACAGACATAATTTCTTTTGCTTTTTTTTTTTTTTGTCCCAACTGGTTTTATTTTTATTTTATTTTATTATTATTATTTTTTTTAGTAGGATTTTCTCCTCTTTTCTTTTTTATTCCCAGTTGGGCTTTGCTGATCTAATTGGGGTTCTTTAATCTGTGGATTGATGTATTTTATCCATTTTGGAAACCCCTCAGGCATTGCACATTCAGGGACGGCTTCTGTCCCCTTCTCTCTCCCCTCTCTGTTCCCCTCTGAGTCCAATTACACACACGCAGTTGTAATGAGGCTCGTCCATCTCTGCTTCTTCTGTCTTCCTCAGGGAAGGCCCATCAGAGACTCAGATGGAAAGTCTAGTGGGTCTCTAGTCAAGCATGAAAGACTGTGGCAAATCCACTTGTGACCTTGGAGGTTTCAGCTTGCTGCTTTAGCACCCATGCCCTGCAGCTTTCAAATGTGGCAGAAATCTTGAGGGACCCATCAGCAGGCCCTGTCCCTCTGGGGAAACATTATCTCCCAGGCACTTTCAGACTCAGGCAGATTTTACTTTGACTTTTAGGAACCCTTTGCCCGGCTCCTCAATCCTCCATGTTCTTCTCCACAACACACAGAATGTCTTCTGGAAAACACCAGCCACATCATGAGACAGGAGGTGCTCGGTTTCCCTGTGTCCAGGTTTCCAGACATGCCTCTGGGTTTCCAACCACTCCCCAAAGTCTCAGGCCCCTCCTCGAGGCCCTGCCCTACAGGAAAGCTACTGCTGCCAGCTAGACCTATTTTCAGCACCAACTAGGGGAACACGAGACCACAGGGTCTGGTTTTGCAAATCCAGTGGCTGGGTATGCTCAGTAAAAAGGGGTAATGTAACCCTGGGAGGTGAATGACTTTCCACTGCAGGTGCTAGAGAAGACAGAATATTCTCGAATATGTATGGTGTCTGTGATAGGATTTAACCCATGAACATGCTGCAAGGAGAGACCAACTGAGCATGTGCGAGACTATGTTACACAACTGAAAACCACCGCCTTAGTGAACATTCACAGACCTAATTTCTGAACAAATAAGCAGCAAGTATATCTATTTTGGACAAAGGGAAAACGTATACATAATGCATGTTTCACTGATGATCAGTAACTGAATAACTGAATGGTACATACATTTTATATAGATATACATACATATATATATATATATATTTCTGCATTCTCTATTCTGTTCCATTGGTCTGTCTGTTTTATACCAATACCATGCTGTTTTGGTTAGTATAGCTTTGTAGTACAGTTTGAAGTCAGGAGCATTATGCCTCCAGCTTCATTTCTTTTTTCTTTTTCTTTTCTTTCTGTTTTTTTTTTTTTTTTTTTTTTTTTTTTTTTTTGGTGGAGGACTGCACTTTGGTGCTTTGGCTATTCTGGGTCTTTCACTGTCCCATATAATATATACACACATATATTAATATACATATATATATTCAAAATCTATAACACACGCACACATCCAGCCAATATTTTTCTTCAGTAGTAAAAATAGCTAAATTTGCTTATAAACTATTACAATATCAACTTTATAATGTCAGTATTTTTCCTCTGAAAGCATAAAAAAGTTAAGTAACTCTCTCAAAGTAAATTAAGCTTCAGAGTGCATTGGTATGACAAATATTTTATAGTTCCACTTTCTGTGTTATACTGCCTTTCAATAAAGCAAGGTAATACCATGTTTCAAAATCAATTAGTTAGAAAGACAGTAAAGAAAACAGAACACATATAATAGGATCTATACAAGTATGTTTTACCTTAGCATTTGCATTAATGCTTTTGATGTTTTTAGCATGTTGTTAGGATTAATAATAAATAAATGTGAAATAATTGTTTGCTAAAATTTATTCTACTTCATTCCTATGATCAGATTAAATAGAAAGATCTAGGAACTGATTTCCATTCCACTGTACATATATACAACATTTTCCTTATCCAGGAGTTTAATAACAGTCATTTAGGTTGGTTCCAACCCTTGGCTATTGTAAACAGAGCTGCAGTAAACATGAGAGTGCAGATATCCATTTGACATGATGATTTTCATTACTTTGGGTCTATAGCCAACAGTGGAATTGCTGGGTCATAAGGCAGCTCTATCTGTAGTTGTTTGAGGAACCTCCCTACCGTTTCCCATAATAGCTGCTCCGATTCACAGTCCCACCAAAGGCTTAGGAAGCTTTGCTTTTCTCTGCATCCTCACCAGCATTTGATATTCTCTGTCTTTTTGATCATAGCCAGACCAACTGGAGTGAGATGATATCTCAATGTGGCTTTGGCTCACATTTCCTGATGCTTAGTGATGTTGAGCACTTTTTCATGAATCTGTTGTCTATTTGTATATCTTCCTTTGAGAAATGCCTATTCAGCTACTTTGCCTATTTTTTAATTGGATTCCTTGTTTTTTTACTGTTGAGTTGATTGAGTTCCTTGTATATTCTGGATGTTATACCTTTGTTGGATGCATAGTTTACAAATATTTTCTCCAACTCTGCAGTTTGTCTTTTTTGCTCTGTTAGTTGTTTCTTTTCTTGTTCAAAAGCTTTTTAGTTTGACATAAACCCATTTGTTTATTTTTCCTTTTGTTGCCTGTGCCTTGGGGGTCATATTCATAAAGTCTTGGCCCAATCCTACTTCCTGAATATATTTTCTTTTAGGAGTTTTATAGTTTTAGGTCTTATATTTAAGTCTTTAATTGATTTTAAGTTAATTGATTTAGGTCTATGGCAAGAAGCAAGGGTCTAGTCTCTTCTTCTATATATGGATGTCTAGTTTTCCCAGCACCATCTATTGAACAGGCAGCCTTTTTCCCAGTGTGTGACCTTGTTGCCTTTGTCAGAGATCAATTGGCTGTAAGTATATGAGTTGATTTCTGCATTCTCTATTCTGTTCCATTGGTCTGTCTGTTTTATACCAATACCATGCTGTTTTGGTTAGTATAGCTTTGTAGTACAGTTTGAAGTCAGGAGCATTATGCCGCCAGCTTCATTTCTTTTTTCTTTTTCTTTTCTTTCTTTCTTTTTTTTTTTTTTTTTTTTTTTTTTGGTGGAGGACTGCACTTTGGTGCTTTGGCTATTCTGGGTCTTTTACTGTTCCATATAAATATTATGATTTTTTTTCTATTTCTGTGAAGAATGTCATTGGTATTTTGATAGGGATTAGATTGAATCTGCAGCTTGCTCTGGGTTTTCACAATGTTGATTCTGCCAATCCAAGAGCATGCAATGTCTTTTCACCTTTTTGTGTCCTCTTTAATTTCTTTCAGTAATGATTTGTGGTTCTCATTGTAGAGATCTTTTACCTCTTTTGTTAAATTGATTCCTAGGAATTTTATTTTTTTTTTGGTGACAATTGTAAATGAGCTTGCTTTCTTGATTTATATTTCTGCTATTTCTTTGTTGGAGTATAAAAATGCTACTGACTTTTATGTGTTGATTTTATATCCTGAAAATTTACTGAAATTGTTTATCAACTATAAGAGTTCTTTTGTAGAATCTTTAGGCTTTTCTATATATAGGCTCATGCCATCTGAAAATAGGAATAGTTTTACTTTGTCTTTCCCTATCTGGATGTGCTTTACTTATTTCTCTTGTTATATTACTCTGGGTAGTACTTCTAATACCATATAAACATGATTGATGATAGTAGGCATCCTTGTCTTCTTCTCATTCTTAAGGGAGAAGCCTTCAGCTTTTCTCCACTCAGGGCGATATTGGCAGTGGGTTTATCATATACGGCATTTATTGTGTTGAGATACTGTCCTCTATACCTATTTTGCTGATGGTCTTTATCATGA
>NW_007734971.1:53295-54376 GCF_000696425.1 Galeopterus variegatus
GGCATTTATTGTGTTGAGATACTGTCCTCTATACCTATTTTGCTGATGGTCTTTATCATGAAGGGATGTTGAATTTTTTCAGATGCTTTTTCCATCTATTGAGATAATCATATGGCTTTTGTCCTTGATTTTGTTGATGTGGTGTACCACATTTATTGAGTTGCATATATTTAACCATCCTTGCATCCCTGGGATGAATCCCATTTGGTTGTGGTGTATTTTTTTCATGTGTTGCTGTATTCTATTTGTTAATTTTTATTGAGGATTTTTGCATCTATGTTCATCAAGTTACTTGTCTAAAGTCTTATTTTTTGTTATATCTTTGTCTGGTTTTTGTATCAGGGTGATGGTGGCCTCATACAATGAGCTTGGGAGAATGGCCTCTCTTTCAACTTTTCGAAATTGTTTGAAGAGAATTCTTACTAATTCCTCTTTAAAGAATTGATAGAATTCAGAAGTAAACCCATCCAGGTTTGGCATTTCTTTGTTGGGAGACTCCTGCTTACTGCTTCAATGTCATTGCTTGCCTTCGGTCTGTTCAAGTTTTCTATTTCTTCTTGATTTCGTCTTGGTAGTCTGTATGTATCCAAAAATGTATCCATTTCCTCCAGATTTTAAAATTTGTTGTGTATAGTTGTTTATAATAGTCTCTTATGATGGTTTATTTTTATCTGATATTGGTTGTAATGTCTCCTTTTTTATTTTGGATTTTTGTTATTTGCATCTTCTTTCTTCTTTTTTTAATTAGCCTACCGAATGGCTTATCTATTTTATCTTCTTGAAAAACCAACTGTTTATTACATTGAGTTTTTGTTTTATTTCTTGGGTTTCCATTTCATTTAGTTCTCTGATATTAATTATTTCTTTCCATGTGCTAATTTGTGGAATGGATTGTTCTTGTTTTTCTGGTTTTTTTGAGATGTAGCATTAGGTTGTTTATTTGAAATCTTTCTATTCTTTTCATGTAAGCATTTGTTTTTTGATATAAATGCTTATTGCAATAAACTTCCCACTTTTAAAGCATCCTGCACATTTGGTATGATATATCTTTATTTTCATTAATTTTGAGAATTTTTTTTTT
>NW_007734971.1:54876-61875 GCF_000696425.1 Galeopterus variegatus
TCCTTTTTTATTTTGGATTTTTGTTATTTGCATCTTCTTTCTTCTTTTTTTAATTAGCCTACCGAATGGCTTATCTATTTTATCTTCTTGAAAAACCAACTGTTTATTACATTGAGTTTTTGTTTTATTTCTTGGGTTTCCATTTCATTTAGTTCTCTGATATTAATTATTTCTTTCCATGTGCTAATTTGTGGAATGGATTGTTCTTGTTTTTCTGGTTTTTTTGAGATGTAGCATTAGGTTGTTTATTTGAAATCTTTCTATTCTTTTCATGTAAGCATTTGTTTTTTGATATAAATGCTTATTGCAATAAACTTCCCACTTTTAAAGCATCCTGCACATTTGGTATGATATATCTTTATTTTCATTAATTTTGAGAATTTTTTTTTTTATTTCTTGATTAATTTCTTCTTGAACCCATATGTCATTTTGGAGCATGTTGTTTAATTTCCATGTGTTGCTATAGTTTCCAGAGTTTCTCTTGTTTTTGATCTCTGTTTTTAATCCATTGTGGTCTGGGAAGATATGTGAAATGATTTAAACTTTTTCCAGTTTTTTGAGGCTTAATTTGTGACCTACCATGTGGTCTATCCTGGAGATTGTTCCATGTGCAGATGAGAAGAATGTGTATTTTGTGGTGGTTGGATGAAATGTTATATAGTTATCTGCCAAGACTTATTTACATAAAGTGTGGTTTAAATCCTGTGTTTCTCTTGATTTTTTGCCTAGATGATCTATCCAATGTTGACAGGTCCCCAACCATTATCATACTGTGGTCTACCTCTTTCCTTAGGTCTAATAGTGTTTGCTTTATAAATCTGGGTGTTCTGACATTGGGTACGTATGTGTCTTCTTGCTGGACAGATCCCTGCATCATTATATGGTGGCCTTCTTTGTCTCTTTTTGCAGTTTTTGATTTAAAGTCTATTTTTTCTGATATGGGAATAGCTACTCCTGCTCACTTTTGTTTTCCATTTGCATAATAAATATACCTTTTTCCCATCACTTCACTCTTAGTCTGTGTGTGTCTTTACAGGTGAGTGAGTCTCTTGTAGACAGCATATACTAGGGTCTGGCTTTATAATCCAATCAGCCAGTCTGTGTCTTTTGAGTGGGGAATTTAATCCATTTACATTTAGGGTTGTTACTAAAAGGTATTATCTTACTTCTGGCATTTTATCAATTTCCATTTGGATATTTTAAATATCTATTTTTTCCCTTTTACTGTTTGTCTTTGGTGTTTGTCAGTTTTTGGAGGTGGTAAGCTACAATTTCTTTCTCTTTCTCATTTGCATTTTTGTTCTACAAATAGGTTTTGTTCTTTCTTGTGTATTCATGGTAGTGATTATTGTTTTTTTTGGATTCCAGATTCAGGACTCCTTTGAGGAATTCTTGTATGGCTGGCCATGTGATCGTGAACTCTCAGAGTTTCTGTTTGTGTGAGAAATATTCTATTTCTCCTCCATTTCTGAAGGAAAGGTTTGCTAGGTATAGTATTCTTAGCTAGCAGTTTTTTTCTTTAGTATATTGAATATATCATCCCATTCTCTTCTGGCCTTTAGGGTTTCTGTTGAAAATTCTGCTGCCAGTCTGATGGGAACTCCCTTACAGGTAACTTGCAGCAGTGGCAGTTGCAGCAGCCACCCACTTGACTGTAGTGTCCACAGTGGTGGCCTACACAGATATGGTATCTGAAGCAGCAGTGGGGTTACCTTACAGTGGCAGCAGCAACTTAAGTGGTTATGCCTACCTTCATGGCAGAGGGGTTACCTCATGAGGGCGGCCGGGGCACGGGAGGCTGCAGCTTCCTCCCTTGCATCTTTGGTGTCAGCAATGGCAGCAGGGTTACTTTGTGGAGGTGGCCATGGCTCCACAGGCTGCAACAGCCTCTGGTATGTTTGCGGTATCTGCAGCAGCAGTGGGGTGACTTCATGCAGGTGGCCGCAACTGCCTTCCTCATGTCTGCAGTGTCCTTGGCAGCAGTGGGGTTAACTCATGGCAGCAGGGCTAACTTTCAGTGGTGGCAATGGCAACTGTGATTGCAGCTACCTCCCAGACATCTGCAAAGCCCATGGCTACAGTGATGGGCCACCCACAGTACTGCTGTTGTTTGGAGCTGCTCTGCAATGGACAGTGGTTCTGGTACTGGACAATGGCTCTGGCCACTGCAGTGACAGTGGTGGTGGTCCTATTTTGATAATCTCCTGTGGGAGGAATTAGTACTGTGCACCTCTGGCCTGCCATTTTCCCAGAAATCCTGGTATATATGTCTAATATCTTCCTCTCCACTTCTGATTAGCACTTGAGCATGCTCAGTTCTCTATATTCTTGCTGCAGAGTGCTTTCACTCTAGTCCCATTTCAAATTATTTCAGATGTAACTAAATAAATTCACATAAAATGTTGAGGATTTTGAGTTATGAGAAAGGTGTGTGTATATATATTATATATATAACATATATATAATATATATATTATATATATATATAAATTTTTAATGACTTCTGCTTGCAAAAATATGTCAGATTCAGTTGAATTTGTTCACCTAGAATTACTTCTTTATCTATAAGAAGTGTTCTTGTGTGCATTTTAATTCTATTTTCTCATGTATCAAATCAACAATAATTTATTGAGAAGCAGTTATGAGCCAAGCTCTATGGTAGGGGCTAGAGATCCTGCAGGAAACAAACGAGACACTGCTCTTGGGGCAGAGAGTGAGGTCCACTATGCACAAAACTAATAAGTAAAGTATGTGTGTGTAAGTGTATGTTTGTGTTCATGTGTGTAGTGCCAAGCAATGGGTAGTTGCAATTTAAAATAAGATGGTGAAAAGGACTCACCTAGAATGTTATATGATCATTGTTGCAAATATTGAACTTTATATCTTAACAACATATGAAAACTGCTTTTGCATGCTGTTTTAAGTCTTCAAAACCATTTGAGTTACAATCTAACCTAATGTATTCACACTGTTCAACATTTTGAGACTTTCAGGTAGTTTTACTACTAGCAATCGCATTAGCATTAAATTTTCTTTCTTTTTGCAATAAAATAGTTTCTTAGAAGATAAACCACCTACTCCAAAGTTTGAAAAAATCCAAAGTTACTGAAATGATTCACCAAATTAATCTTCAAAAGAGTTGTCCAGTTTATAATGAATTTTACTTACAAGGTGCATATTTTTATTCATGATATCCTTAACCACATTTATCACAGTAACTCCAATAATGTTAGAAAATATTAAAGCATTGTCTATTGTAGCATGTGTTTTTCTAATAGAAAGCATGACCTTTTTGCTGGATATATTCTTAGTTGTAATTCTGCTTTGGAAATGTGTAAATCCTATCTATCTAATTTAGGTAAGCATTGTTTTCTGTTTCTATATGTTTTAATTAAACACATTTGCTATTTTGAAGACACTAATCCTATAATATGCAGAACATTTTTCTCTTAAGGAGGGGCAATTTTTAACTACAGAGCATTTTAATTGCAGGATAGCCTTGTCATCAGTCATTTTCACAGATTTTGCCCCATTATTTTGCCCCATATCTGAAGAACTTTCATCTTCAGAGATTGGTTTGGTAACTAGGCTTTCCCTTCTCTGGGTTTTCTTTGTGATATGGCTGCTGTTATCTACACCTAATTTCTTTGGGTGTTTAAGATGAGGTAGGAGTCTAGTGATTTTCTTTTCTATAATTGCTAACCAGACCTCATAGCTCCATTTTGAGGTGATATATGAAGTTTTTGGACAAGAGATCTACTTTCATTTTTGATTCTGAGCTTCATAACACATATCACTAAAATACTATGCTGTAATGATTGGAAAATGGGCTCCAAACATAATCACAAAAATTATTTGTTTGAGGGCCCTTCAATTTTGAGTATTCTTAGTAGTTTGTCTCCCTCATCAACTTTCTCATTTCATTTCTGATCACTGAATTCTTACTGACAATGCTTCTTGATTTTATTCTTCTACCTAGATTTGCATTAAGCCTCAATGTACTCACTAATTTTCTTATAAAGTCTTATTTTTAAATGTGTTTGCTGCTTAACTGAAATGATAGCTTTTCAATATGCAAGTCACACATATACATAATCAAATTTGATATTGTTTAGTGGATTTTGATTCGATAACTTTGACTTTTCTAAAAATATTAGACTTTATAACATATTGTTAATGCATTATTCTCATATCTGTATATAAAAAATCTTGAGCACAAAGCACACTTAATTGCATTTTACCATTAACAGCTTATGATCAAATAAGTTCCTGAATATATATTGATGGTAAAAATGGCACCCTAATCTAAAGGGATTTATATGCAAATCAAAACCAAAATGTGTTCTAAAGACTTTGCAATGTCTGTATTACATCATAATCACAACATAAGGTGAGTTGTGTTGTAACTATTACAATTTCTTGACTGTTCAGCACACTCTACTCATTTGTTAGATGGGAATATTGATGCCTCATGGACATAGTATTAGTGTGCTATAAAATTAACATGACATAAGTAGCATACTGTAGATGAGCAATTGATAAAAGAAATTAATGTTATTAAATATTGATTCAATTCCATATGAAAGAAAAATGTATTTGATAGCATTTAAAATATGCTTCAGTTTGTTTTCACTCTTATGTAAAATTTGCCTTCATTGAGATAATATTCCAAATCATTATCTCTGCTTTTAAAGTGTGAGGATAATTCAAATTGACCAAACCGTTTAATTAATTTTACTTCTATAAGGCACTGCACTAGGTACTGTACTAGGTACTGGAAGAACATGCGTATAGAAACTGTTCTGAGGTAAAATAACATGAGATATTCAAATACAGGAAAAAAAAAAAACTAGAAGAACTTGAAGAAGAGATTCATCCAAATTAGATGAATTGAGACCTAAAAGATGAACATTTAAGCCAGATCTCTAATGATGAGCAAAATCATGTTTGGTTTGGAACAGCAACTAGACTTTTTAATACAGCCTGCGACAAAAATGTCAGTTCTAGATGTGTTCAAGATTATGACACGTAGGATTTATAAATAACATTTCTACATTTCATAATTTAGGTACATTACATATGACATATTACAAATGCATCCAATAACTAATAAAAGACTCAAACTTTTACCTTAATTCATACCAACATTAAAATTTGCCCATGGCATGCGGTGACTTTATTCATGTGGATAAAGTTTTATAGCATATTAATTCTGTGATATACATTTAAAAACAGAGACATCTATATAGTGCATACAACTATTATGCTTGTTTCTGTATTTATGTACCAATATTAAATATTATAAATTAATTGTGAATATCATGAGCCTATTCTTTTCTAATTTATGTCACATATGTTATTTGATTGAAGGATTTTTTTTTTTTTTTGCTTCTACCAATAAACTAGAGTCTTTGCAAACCAAGAGACATCAAATTAGCCAGAGGATCAAAGAGAGTAACATCTAAGAGATCAATGTACAACTACGATTTTCCTTTAGAGTTGGCATTTAAAATAACATCACAAGAACCTCTTTTGACAAGAGAGGTAAGTGGCATAACAGTAAGATATTTCTGTGACAGTGATTTTGGGTAGAATGTGAAATTGCATTTTTTTCAATCTTCAGCTTGCAGTAAAATATGGTTTTATTTGTAGTAGTAAAGTAAACTACCCAGCAATAATTGGTAAGATATTAGAAATGCAGTTCTTATACCTGGAAGGTAACAGTCTTTTTTATACAATTGGTTGTAATAAACTAGGTTCAATGGGAGTTAAGTATAAACTGAGCCAATACTTATTGAAATTTGATACACAGCATAAGTGTAATATTTAAAATGGTTATTTTAAATACTAATAGTTAAATGTAATTAAAATCATATTTTAATATTGGAATTATCTTTAAAATGTTCAAGTCAGTATATTTATAGGTGCGTGTGTATAAATTGGCATTTATAAAGGCCTAAAGATTCAATTTATTAATAGATTTTTTGCTACATATGATTTATTAATATAAGAGAATGTGCTTTCTTTGCTAAAAATGATTCATTAATTTAAAATCTTCTAAACAACCATAAGGAGGCATATTTTGTTAATTCAGAAAAGAAAAGCAAACAGAGCCAAGATTAACAACTCTCACAGACCTTTATAAAAGGGAAGAAATAATACTTTGTCTTTCTGATAATAAACAGTAATTAATTGGCACAATAAATGAAAATAGTCCAGTGGTGTGATTACGTGTAGCAACTGAAAGTCATTTCATTCTTATCTACTGACAGCTGGGTAAACAATAATATTTATCACTATACTGAAAAGCACATGAGACCACATAAAAGCCTCAAACTCTCTTTTAATTATATAAATTCTATTACTTTTATGAAGCTTGCTATTTATTTTTCAAAACAAAACGTGTGTGAGTGTGTGTGTGAGTGTGTGTGTGTGTGCGTGTAAGAGGGAAAGAGAGAGATTAATTGTAGTGCACGGTATTGGCAGTATCATCTCTATCTGAATCCAGGTCCTGTACCATGTGACATGACCTTGGAGTTCCCTCTACTAGAGATTGGATTTACTTCCCACTTCTTGACTTAAAACCCATGTATGTGACTTGTTTTATCCAATGAGATAATAGCAAACATAACACAAGCACGTTTATTAGATGGGCTTTCTCTTTTGTTATTCTGTTCATGTCATGAGAATGAAAAAGCTGAGTAGACTATTTCTTCAAAAAGAATGAGAGTTGTCAGAAATAGACTTGAATCAACACCAGCACTAACCTATAACACCCAAACAAGCCAAACAAGAGGCATGTGAGTAAGAAAAATAATTTTTTTTTTCCTTTTTTTCTTTTTTTGTACTGACTGGTAATGGGATCGCAACCCTCGGTGTCGCGCCCGTACCGGGGACCGGCAATGGGATCGCAACCCTCGGTGTTTGCGCCCGTACCTGGGACCGGCAATGGGATCGCAACCCTCGGTGTTGCGCCCACACCGCGCTCAGCCAGTGAGC
>NW_007734971.1:62810-78626 GCF_000696425.1 Galeopterus variegatus
AAACCGGTCTCCACATGGGATCCGAACCCTCGGCGGGAGCGCCGCCGCACTCCCAAGCAGCGCACACTCCAGTGCGCCACCGGGCCGGCCCAAGAAAAATAATTTTTGATTTATTCTAGGATATAGAGTTTTGTTTTGGTTTTGTCATTTAGCAGTATTGTGGCTATAGCTGAATGAGGTATAAATAAATTTAATACATATATACACAAAAAAAAATCACCAAAAAATTTAAATTATTTTTATCTGTGCTACCTTTTCAAACATCTTAAGATTCAATTCACATAACACACTGTTCATCAATTAAAGTATAAAATTCAATGCTTTTAGCATGTTCATGGAGTTGTGCAGTCTTCATCACAACCAGTATTTGAGCACTTTCATTACTCCGGAATCAATGCTGTACACCTTAGCAGTCACTGCTTTGTTCTCCCCCACCTCACCCTTCCAAGCCATAAGAAACTACTAATCAAGTTTTATTGCAACAGCAACTCTACAATACCTTCTAAGGAATGCTTTTCTAAAAACTTTTGCAATTTTATCAGGCTTCTCTATTAAGAAATTTGTTAAACACTCTATTGAGATATAATTCAGATACCATATACTTCAGACTAAGTGTAAAATTTAATTGTTCTTAGCATAGTCACTGAGTGTGCAACCATCAACATTATCTATTTTTTTCATCACCCCAAAAAGAAATTAAGTATGTGATTAGCAGTCATTCATTAAACACTTGTTGCCTATTCTGGACACTTCCTATAAATACGGTTATACACTATGTGGTATTTTGTGATTTTTTTCTTTTTTTTTTTCTTTTTTTTCTTTACTTGGTATACACTTTTTAAAACGACTTTGAAGTTCTTTTTTAGATTGGTTATTTATTTGTTTATTTTTGGTAATGAAATGTTTTTATTGTTTGTCTTCTCTCCAATGCAATGAACAAGAGATAGGCAAGATAGTCTCTTATATTTCTTATAATTAAAAAAAGAAGAAAAAATTTTGTTGTAACGTAAACATAGTTGGTTGTACATATCTGTGGGGTACAGCACTGAATATCAATACCTGTGTGCAATCTGTGATGCTCCAATCAGGATGATTAGTATATTCAACAATATACAATGTAATCATTTTTTGTTTCCCTTTACCTCCCCTACCCCCTGTCTCCCTTTCTTTCTACTGGTAACCTCAGTTCTGTTCTTTCCTTTTCAAAGTTCAGTGTATTGCCGTAATTATCTGTAGATTCTTTTGTACTTTCTATATACACAGTCGTCTTTCTGAAACTGATGGCTTTTTTGTCTTTCCGAGTCATCATTTGTTTTATTTTTTTCTAGACTAATTTTGCAAGCGAGATCCTCCAATTCATTAATGACTTGAAATGGTGCTAGTGAACTTCACCTTTTCCAATTTCAATATTCAACGGTTCTGTAGAGATTAGCAGAAAATCTTAATAATTTATTTTCTATTGTTTTCTAACTGAGCATCAAATTTTTAAAATATTTCTCACATGGATTATATCATATTATTTTTTAACTTCATTCATTTAATGTGATGAATTCTGTTTCATAGTTATAAAATGCTAAAACAAATATACCTTCTTAGCTAAAATTTTATTTGGTTATAAGATATCCTCTTTTCTGTGTAATGTTTGATTCAAGTTAAGTGTTTCCATGATATTTGTGTCTAAGTTTATTAGAGAGACCAGTCTGTAGCTGAATTTTTTAATAATATCTTTGCCTGACCCAATTAAATGATACGATTGCCACTTTTTGTGATAAGAAAGGATGTGAGAGGTGGAAGCAAGTAAGAAGTTTGTTTGAGGACTTAAGTTAAAATTTATTACCTATTCAAGAAGACATGTGAAGTAGACAATTGTGTACATAATTCTGAAGTTTGAACATGACCTATAGAAAAAGCAAACTCAGTTTCCACCATTATACTCTCACAACATGCTTCTGACATCAGACGTGCGGGGATTTATCCACACCAACAAGCAAGAAATAAATTCTGCAGTGGACACCAGTTGGATGTCCTCTAATTCCAACACTATTTACCTGGAGTTAGTATTAGATCCCACAGTTTGAGAGGTAAGTCCGACGTGCGGGGATTTATCCACACCAACAAGCAAGAAATAAATTCTGCAGTGGACACCAGTTGGATGTGCTCTAATTCCAACACTATTTACCTGGAGTTAGTATTAGATCCCACAGTTTGAGAGGTAAGTCACACAGAGTGCACCCCACTTCACATGCCAGAGTCCCCACATTATTTTACCTGTGCTTCTAACCAACTGGCTATAAATCAGGTTGGGTGGGGGACACTGGGAAAAAATCAAAATTTGTGGTAATGGGAATGCTGATAGTATTAATCTGGACATCACATCTTGGACACAAGTGGTGACAGTCAGCTTTGTACCCCATAAATATGCATAACCAATAGAATTTAATAAATAAATAAATGAAATAAAATAAAATAAAATGAATCAGGTCCCATGACCCCCTCCGTGAGTCTGGTTTGCTAGAGCACTCAAAGAACTCAGAAACACTTACCAGAGACACTTATATTTACCAGTTTATAATAAAGAGTATTGCAAAGGATGCAGGTGAAGAGATGCATAGAGTAAGGTATGGGGAGGGGTGCGGAGACTCCACGCCTCCCTTGGGTGCACACTCTCCAGGGGCCTCCACGCCTCCCTTGGGTGCACACTCTCCAGGGGCCTCCACGCCTCCCTTGGGTGCACACTCTCCAGGGGCCTCCACGCCTCCCTTGGGTGCACACCCCCCAGGAGCCTCCACATGCTCAGCTATCCTGGAAGCTTCCTATTCCCAGTCCTCTTAGGCATTTTATGGAGACTTTATTACATGGGCATAACTGAAGCACAGACAGCCATGCAAATGTGATTGAACAGAAAGGCCTGATCTAACACTGATAGACTGAGTGGGGAAGCCCGGAAAGGCCTGTTCAGTCTTCTTGGCCTCTCTGTGCAGCAATTCCGTCCTCCTAGGGATGGGCAGAAACTCACCTGTAATGGTGGTCTTATGACCACCAGTTAGAAAAGGAAGGTCAGAGAATTTCTTTATCACCAGCTCCAAGGCAGAAAGGCAAGGGAATAGTAGAGCATACTACTAGATTCTATGGCCTGCCTTGGGCAGAAAAAGGATCAAGAGAAAGCAGGACAGAGGATGGTTTGAGGCTGTTTTCTGAGGCCTGCTTCTGAGGCCTAAAGTGCCCCAACATTGTAAAAAAAGACCATCTTTCACCTTCTTGGTTCTAAAGTTGTTCTGAAGATGCTTCAGGAACCAGAAACAAAAGGCCAAGAACTTCAACAAAAGATATCGATATAGGAGGTGCTCAGCTTCCCTGGGCTCAGGTTACAGGACGCGCCTCGGGGTTGCAAACAATTCCCCCAGGCTTCAGGCCCCTCCTTTCCCCTAGAGGAAAGCTATGTTGCCGCTTAGACCTATTTTTAGCACCAACATGGGAAAAATGAGACCACCAGGGGCTGGCTTATGCAAATCCAGTGGCTGGGCACGCTCCATAGAGAAGGGTTATATAATCCTGGTAGGTGAATGACTCCACGAGACCTGGGAGAGAGCACAGAATATTCTTGACTATGTCTTCCATGTGACATAATTTGACCAATGAACAAGCTCCAGAAGGAAACCAATGGAGCATGTGCAAGAACACCCCCTTAATTGAATATTCATTAGGCAGCGAAACTCTAAAAGCTGAATCTCAGCAGAAGGTGGGGCCGATGCTCAATCTCCTGGAGCCAGCCTTGCACTCTCCTTGTGGAGTGTGTGTTTCTCTCTTTTTGTCTCAGACTTGTCTACAGCAAGCAGCTGCTCATTCTCTTGAGCCAACCTGCCCTCTGTACTGAACTTTAAGTTTGTATTTCTTGCTTTTGTGTTAAACTTGGTGTGGGCCCTGCTCAGCCTCTGGAGCTAACCCACACTCTCTCTATGGAATCTGTATCTCTCATTCATTATATTAAACCTGCTCTCACTTTCTACTGTGACTTTGCTCTTCAATTCTTTCCTGTGGCAGCGTCAAGAAACTGGTAAGAGGATGGATTGAGTCAAGGCCAACTATCGGGCCACCTGAACCCTACCTCCGACATCAATATGCTTATTGTTTTGGTCACTTAGGAAATTACAAGGTCTATGGGATTTATGCGTCTGGAACCTTTGACAAAAACATATATGAGGGTATGGTGGAAAGATTCACACACTGGCCTTTATAATTGAAATTGTTTGGGAGTATTTGGGATTGTAGGCAGTTTTTTAAAGCCAGGAGAATCATTTCATTCACCTAATAAATAAACACAGATAAAGAAAAGAACTCTGAGGATATATCTCTAACACAAAAAATTTAGTTTAATGAAAGGAAGCGGAACCGTAAAAGAAATTGTCAGTATGTAGAGGACAGCCAAGACAGGACGGAGACCTGGAAGCCAAGGGCAGGAGGTGGCACATGCTGCGTGCAGAAAGGCCCCTTGACATGAGGACTGTGGGTTGACTCAGGAGCCAGCAGCATCTGGGTTCGCAGTAACTTTGAAGAGAGCTGTTGAAGTTTAATGGCAGAGAAGAGAGCACAGCATCTAATCTGATTTCAGTCCAAGAGATGTTAGAAAGAGCGAAACCAAAGAAATTAGGTGCGGGAAATACTTAGGAGCAGTTCTGATGTACGGGAGAGGAGAGAAATGGTGAGAAATGGTGGAAGAGGACCTGCAGACAGTGGAGGGCTTCAACTTGATTTTTATGACTAGTTAATAAAACATCTGTATTTGTATGTCGATTATTCAATAAAGAGGGAAAACTGCATAACTGGGGAAAGAAAAGGGGCAATTGTTAATATTATGTCCTTGAATACTCAAGAGTAGGTAGAATCCAGGGACAGAGGTAATTAAAACATTAATTTTACGTAGTATCTAATTCATTTCTAAATTCTACGTTATCTGAACTTTTCTGGACATTATACTCTAAATTCAATCAGAGGCAGCCGCATGAAATATCTCTATGATTTCCTTTTCTGCTAAAGACATTGATCATGCTATGTCTCAGTGTTTTCTGTATGCTACTGCAAGTGAGATATTTATCTCGGAATTTATTATCAAAAGAAATGTAGTCTTCTTTGAGGAATTTGTTTACTTCCTTTTTACTCAGAAATCTTTGTTTGCAAAAAGAGAAACTTGTTATAGGTGAGAACATACCTTTTTTTTCTTAATGTTATTTTCTCCTTTTACTTTCTTAAATCTCCTGTATGTATGTATTTTTATTTTCTTTTTTAATATATTAAATTAGACAAAAACATATTTTTAAATAAATGTAAGCAATATGATTAAATATATGGTGAGCTGAAATTCTGCTGAATAGTTTTATCTCGTCAAGCAGGAAAGTAACATTAGCTTTCAAGAGTTTCACCATTAAGAAGTCTTTTTATTGCTTCCTCACATAGATCTCATATTTATAAATATTTTGCTTAATAACTATAAACTTGAGTAAACTATTATTTCCGTGTTCAATATAGCCATCTGTGCTTATCCAGTCACCACTGTCAAGGGGCTTCCATTCTGAGGGATTCTGCCATGGAAAATGCCATAGGGACATTCTCTTGTGGTATGGACAGAAGCCTAGGGGATCGCAGGGTAGATCTGTGTATGTTACACTGAGTTAGGTTAGGGAAGGCTTCCAGGAAAAGTGATGATAAGCCTGTTTTAAGGAATGAATGTTTGAGAATTTAAATAAATATGGCAAGATGAATGCAAGTCACAAGAAGAATGTCTTTATATCCCCTCAAAATAAGTATTAAATAAGTAAAGTCATTTTAACCAAATCACTCATATGATAAGTAGAGATATAGAAGAACCCAAAATTAATTTTGTGACATCTTAAATATTTGTGACTTCAGTTTCATAATTAGAAGATATATAGAGATTGCAGGGAAATAGTTGAGGTCTCAAATAGCTTCTTAAAGAATGCAGGCATTTCATAGGAACAGAATAGTGATGTTCCACAAATACATGCATAAAGACACATAAAAATAATTTTTTTAAATATAGCACAATAATTTGAAACTGTAATCCCATAGTTGTTTATGTAATTATTTTTGATGTGTATTGTGTCATCACGTGTGATTGACAATTATTTTTCCTTGACAAAAATCCATAGACTTACCCAGAGATTTCTAAAACTTATTTAAAAATAAAAATGTTTTATATTTATCTTGTTTAAATAAACTTTTTAAAAAATACTTAGTTTCATGAAAAACTTCTATAATTTATTTATTATAATTATTTGCTGAGCACCATATAATGCAGGCCCAGGTAATATGCGAGATGTGCAAAGAATAAGGAAATGAATAAGAGAAAACTGCTTTTCAAAAATATTGTCTGCAAGTGCATGTGTGCATGTGTGTGCATGTGTGTGCATGCGTGCATGTGTGTGCATGTGTGTGTATGTGAGCATGCACAGAGCGAGAGCTCACAGGTATATATTATGTTCATTAATTCTCTTCCGCTACACTGTGAGTAGGTTTTTCTAGTGATGCCCACATTACTTTGGGTATTTGTGGAAGAAAAGATTACAGCAGGATGCTCTGAAATTTAGAAGAGGCTTCGTAAAGGAAAAATAATTTGTGATCGATCCTGTGAATGTGATTTTGACAAGCAATGACATGGGTGGGGGGTTGAGGAAAGGGCATTCTGTTGTTTGGATTCATGGGGCTAATGTCACAGAGGTGGGATAGGGCAGACGTCTTGTGTAAGCAGAGTCCAATTTTACTAGTAATTAAGTCATGTGCATTGTCAAGTGTGTAACCCCTCTGCTAAATATACTGCATCATATCTGTGCTTCTACTCACTCATTAACTCCACACGCATTTATTCCAGAAAGGGCAGCACAATCTTGAGATATAAAGCAAAAAAATATATAACCTACTGCAAAGAAAAATTGACTCCTGAACTATTAATTGCAGTATTGTGATAATTAGCATACAATAACAATATTGCAAGTTAAAACAGCAGCATGGTTAGAGGAATAGAAGGATGGTATTGGAAAACTCACTGAGTGTTGGTTCTGAAATATGCATGGCATCTTATACGTGTTACTACCAGCTCTCTTTTAACCACAGAGGTGTACCGGGAAGCGTGATGAACTGGAGTCACAAATTCACAATTCAAATACTGGCTTGTTTATTTTATCATTTTATTGAACTCAGCCAACTGAGTTTACTGAGAGGTGAAGAGGTCCAACAGTTTCTATTTTATTAAATCAATAATTGGAATCTTAGCACTATGTAGTTTAAAAAAGCCATACTTTACAAAAACTAGATATATTTAACCTGTACACAGAATCTCTGAGGGCATCGTAAATGTTATCCAGAAACGGGCAATATCTTTAATTGCATCACATGTGACATTTGTGGTTTCAGAAGTTTTACCGAAGCCTCATTTTTAATCTTTATAGTTTTAAATTGTGTGAGAAAATCAGTAGAGCTAGTTTTATGATGGTTCAAATTTTTAGCTTTGGACATTGGATTTCAGGGTAGTTTTAGGAATTATTTTCATATTAATTAATACTAAGGAAGCACATTTGTTTTTATGTCCAATGTTATAGTATCGTACCAAGATTAGTATTTGTTTTCTAAGAGCTTAAATATCAATTCAAAAAGAATTCATTTAAAATTGTGTGATAAAGTCTGCAAAATATTTGGAGTCTAATATACTTTCACTTATTTTAAATTTCAAACTTATGTTCTAGAAATATGATTATATTTTTGTGCTGAATATTCTACATTTAGATCTATTTTGAGCCTATAAAATATATATTTTATTCAAGAACAAGTGCTTTCATTGAAAAACTGTCTTTGTGTTTGAAAACGTATAGGACACAAATGCTTTTGTCTTCAAGTCATCACTTCTATTTTAATCCTTCTATATTTTAATCCTTAACACTCAATTTTGTGTAAGTTCTTTTCACACCACACTTTACAAGTCATTAAGACTGACTGTAAAATAAATAGGTAGATGTAGAAAATCGCCAATATAAGCTCAGAGTGTGTAGATACACACAAAAACCATAATTAGAACTGTATCTTACCAACTTAAGCAAAATATAATATATTCATGGCCAGTCTTTAATAGTTCTTTAGTAATATAATGATAAATTATAAAAACTGATATCAAAATAAATTTCTTTTCCAGTTATCTTCTTACTATACTGCTAAGACATAAATCCTCCCACTTAAATCTCTGTAAATTGGTAGATAATCTTACTGTTTTTAGTACCTTTCTCTATAGTGAGTAAATTCTGACAGCCTCTGAATTGTAAAGTTCTCCACGTACACAAAAAAGTTTGTATCTCTCTGTTTCTATACATATTTCCTTAGAGATCCCCTGCAGCAAAAGGTGACATGAAGTACATTTCTATTTTTATTTCACTTTTTCACCTATGGGCACAGAGAGATACAAATCCCATTCCCAGCCTTATTCAATTGTGAGAATCAAATGAAGTAAATATTTGAAAGTGCTTTGAAAACTATAAAGCGCTCTAAAAACGTAAGGCACTGTCGTTGGTATTAGGAGGAAGACATTTTCCAGTCTTTGTTGTATTCCCTCTCTCCTGCAAAGTTGTTACTTTAAATTGCATTCTTCTCACCACTTCTGATTTCTATTCATCACTAAGAATGTTCATTGAATTGAGAGCAAATTTTAGAAAAAAACCCACAATGAATGGGCTCTCTTAATTTCAGTTTCAGATGCAGTGTTTATAGAAGTTTTGCATATTGCAGTAGATACAATTTGATAGAAATTGAATATACTTTACTCAGTTTGATTCAATGATCAATTTAGCTTAGCAGTCTCAACACAATGTGTGTATCAGTATCTCCTGAGCGCTTGCTGTAATACAGAATCCCGGGGCCCCAACTAGATCTACTGAATCAAATTCTCAGATGAAGCCAGATAGTGTATATTTCTTGAGGTTCCCAGTTGATTTTATTTACAATTAATTTGAGAGCTCTTGTTCTAAGGGAAATTAGTATGGCATAGTATGAGAATAGCAAGCATTTGGTACAAGCCCAGATTTTAAATAAACTGTAGCTAAATAAGTTTTGTGATTTTGAGATTAGGAGACTCAACATATTTTCACTGAAAACAGATTTTAACATATGAAGCTAACTAAAGGTTTTACAAGAATTCTCCAGATTTTATTTTAATTATTTCTTGCTTGAAACATAGTAGCTGGTATGCAAAATTATATTTGATGGCCATATTTTAATATTGCCTAAATGACAGGGAATATAGAATAGATGAATACCAAAACCCTGGGATGCTACAGCCAGAGGTTTTCACAGTATCATTTTAATATTCATGACAATGAAATAATATAGATTCATCTTGGAAAATATTATTTCCCATGAATGCCAGAGTGTAATCAATCTGTATGTTTCCCACCCTTCCCCAACCGCTGTACAGGCACATGGCCATGGAATTACGAGATGAAATGTTATAGATAACTAGTGAGAGAGCCTAAAATCTGGGGCGTTGAATGAGGTTTGGTTCAGAACCTCAGAATCACTTAGAGTGATAGGGAATAAGGAAATACTGGAGTCATTATACTTTATATAATTGTAGGGGCTGGTTAAGCAGTCTATGTAAAGATGCTTCTTCTGTATATTTTGTTGGGCCTGAAACAAGCAGGGCCAGCAGTCAAGAGGAGAATATGGACATAAAAAATGGATCAGTAAGGACACACCGAAACTCAGAGTGACAATCTGGAACTGAAAAGAGTGGACTGGAACAGGCATCTGTCTCTCACAGCCCTCAACCTCAGTAGTATAGGGTGCTCATAAATTAAAACTGGCATCCTTCAACCACAGTCTCCCATGTGTCTGGTCCATGATTTTGGAGAAGCTGAAGGAGATACGGTGGGAGTTATGAAGTTGTAAATGTGGCTGCTACCCTACGCCACGTCCATCAGCACATGAGTGACAATGTCATGAATGGGAATTGCAACAGTCCCTGGCTTTCACTCACCTTCAGAATTTATAAAATTGCCTTTCACTCCACCTGCCAAATCTCATGCATACTTCTTTTTGGTCAATTCCAACATAGAACCATGTCAGGGAGGAGAATCATACTTAATGCTTAACATGATTCTACATGCTCACATATAACCAAAAACACAGCAACCCTCTCCCCAAGAATAATACAAATTCCTATTTTCTCTCTTTAAGTGATGTTCAAATGTTTATTCTTTTTTCCTGCTAGATGAGTTACACTCTCCACTTTTTTAGCTTATAACTTAAATCCTAGCTATGAAAGTTCCTAAAATGTACAGTGATAAATTAAGTGCTAAAAAGAAAGAAAAAAGCGGGGGGGGGGGATGTTAGTATATATAAAATATATTTTGATCAAAATAAGGAATAAATACTCTTAACGATTTCAGTCCTCATTTCTACAACTAAACACAAGGTCATAGCTGATATTTATGGCATTCTTTAACTAGTCAATACATAATTCTTTTGCTTTACGCAAGTTACTCAGGTGGTCACGGATGGCTGCTGCTTTGTGACAATGGGAACATAATAAGACCAGTGAACTCCGTGATTATCAACACCATTGCCACACTTCACTTGCGGGGATGTTCATTCTTTGATCAGCAGTTTTGCTGTGTGTACTAAGACACTGAACACGTTAGTTTGTAAGTCCACAGATTTTGTTTTTAACAGAAGAATTGGCTCAGAGAGGCAATTCCATACCTATAGCAATTGCCTATTCCAGAGAGAACAATGTTCTGCCCTTTCTGTGATAGAACTAGTCTACAATTATCAACCTGCCACTAGGAAGCTTGACTGATCCCAGCAGAAATTAATAGAACAGGGGGACTCAGTGTCGCTTTCTGACATTGGCAGGTTGAGCATAGAACAGAGGTCGTAGCTAGGGAGACCTTGATGATTAGGAGTCATGTTGCTTAGCATGTATATAAGATCCACCCCTGCCATCACGGCCATTTTGTACCCAAGTCCATTAGGCAATAAAAGAGGTGGCTGGAGAAAGGCTAACTGTCATCCACAGGGTGGTTTATCTTGTTTAATTGTTAATCCTCTGCTGAAGTCCTTCTGTCTTGAACATTTACATGGGACAAATACCTTGATATCCTGTGCCCATTCTAAATGGTCTATGCTCACACCTCTTCAGCAGACCTCCTTGTTACCCAATAACCTCCATGTCCTTGCGGAACCATTAGATTCATGCCTCTGGCCATCTTTCCTTTCAGGCAGAATGAGCAACCAGGTATACTGCCCAAACCCCTCTCCACTGAGAGGGATACGCTGGTGCCCGTCACTATGGAGCTGTACACAGGCCTGGCTCAGGATTCAGAGGTACTTATGGTGGAGATGTGGCAGTTCTGGAAAGTTTTCCGACCAGCTGCTGCCCACCCCAACAAGGAAACCTAGCAGATCAGTGATAATGTGTAAGTCAAAAGCACTTGGCACAATACCGGCTGTCAGAGCATAAAAGTGGCTGCTCTTCCATTTCTGCCTTCCAAATCTCATAGAAATTTATCTTATGGACAAACCTGACTAGTAAACATTGAATGAAGAGAATTCTGGAAAACATGGTTCAGCTTAGCAAATGGACAAGCAGAAAAATGTCATGAACACATTTGAAAAATGTGAAAAACTGAAAGTGGTGGCAAGAAAAGCAGCTGTCAAATGTGGGTCCGGAGGATTTCTGTTCATGCGATTGGGTGAATGGTAGCTTCTGAGAGAAATGACAAAAAGGCTGGAGATGCCGCCATCAGGGTCCAAGTCTTCCCCCTGAAGTCAGAAAACAATTCCACTGCAGCATTCCCACCGTCTTCTCTACTCTACGAAGCACAGGCCCTGCAGAGCTTTCGAAGGGCACCATTGCTCCTCCTACTAATTAATTTTTAATGTCTTGGTGAAAGAGACATCCTCTAGGTCCTCCCACTGTGGCGAGAGTGTGGCTGAGCAACTTGCTTACGACAGATTCACTCGAGCACTTTCATCTCTCGGAGCATGCAGACTCCTTTCTCTAAAAGGATGTGAAGAATATTAGTTTTCTATTACTGTGTAACGATATTGTCACAAACTTAGTGGCTTAAAACGACGCACATTTATTATTTCACAGTTTCTATGAGTCAAGAATCCTGGCATGGTTTGGTTGGTGTCTGCTTAGGGTTTCAGAAGCTATAAAGCAAGGTATCGGCTAGGATCGTGTCCTAAACGGAGGCTCCGCTAGAGAAGAGTCCACTCAAGACCACTGAGGTTGGCAGAGTCAGTTCCTTCCAGCAGCAGAACTGGGAACCTCAGCCCCTTGCTTGCTATGGGCCAGAGCTTTCCTCAGCTGAGAGGAGGCCAACATTTCCTTGTTACCTGCTGCTCCCATAGATGCTCACTTATTCAAAGCCAGAGAGACAGAGAGAGAGAGAGAGACTGACAGTCCCACAGGACAAGCTTCACATTCTCATGTAACATAATCAAATCCTGTACATAAAATCCAGTAGAACTGGGAACCTCAGCCCCTTGCTTGCTATGGGCCAGAGCTTTCCTCAGCTGAGAGGAGGCCAACATTTCCTTGTTACCTGCTGCTCCCGTAGATGCTCACTTATTCAAAGCCAAAGAGACAGAGAGAGAGAGAGACAGTCCCACAGGACAAGCTTCACATTCTCATGTAACATAATCAAATCCTGTACATAAAATCGTGTATATCCCGTCACCTTTGCCATATTCTACTGTAAGGAGTGTGAATCGCAGAAGGTCATGAACAGCAGGAGCGTGGGATCAAGGGGCCTCCTCGAGAGTCTGTCTGCCACACCAAGGCAGGTCTGCACTTGCACTTCCATGGCTTATAGGCCACCATAAGTGCAGGCTTCTATTAGCCAGTCACAGAAGGTCATGAACAGCAGGAGTGTGGGATCAAGGGGCCTCCTCGAGAGTCTCTCTGCCACACCAAGGCAAGTCTGCACTTGCACTTCCATGGCTTATAGGCCACCATAAGTGCAGGCTTCTATTAGCCAGTCTCAGACATTACAGGTAACACCCCTAGGTGCTCAAACCAAAATATTCAATCCCTAACCCTAAAGAAGTTCTCAATATCGGTAAATTCAGCCCAGTAAAGCCTATGTTCTATGTGCTTTGATTTTATACCCTTAGATTCTGTTCTCATATATATCTAATCCAGACTTTTCCCATTACCATTAGGAGAAGTCCTGTATGTGTTACATGCATAAGTGTATAAGCATGTAAGGCTATTCATAAAATGTGTGGCTATTTGATAGATAGACTTTTTTCCCCTGGAGGAGGCCATAGACTTCCCTGCCTGAGCTATGCTGATATCTAACCCTGGCTATGGAACTAAAGCCAATGAGGAAGAGTGACGTTGGATTTTCAAGAACTTTGGCATCAGCTTGTAAAGATATCCGCCCTAGGTTTAACCATCAAGAGGTTTATATTTATTTGTTTAATTAATTAATAGATAATTAATTGATTTGCCTGAAATCAAAATAATATACAAAGGACAAAATACTTTTTTTTTTTTTTTTTCCTTTTTTTGTCTTTTTTTGTGACCGGCAACAGATCGCAACCCTCAGTGTCACGCCCGTACCGGACCGGGACCGGCAACGGGATCGCAACCCTCGGTGTTGCGCCCGCACCTCGCTCAGCCAGTGAGCAGCCAGTCTGTATGTGGGATCCGAACCCTCGGTGGGAGCGCCACGACGCTCCCAAACGGCGCACTGTAGCAGTGTGCCACCGGGCCGGCCCCAACAAAGTACTTTTTAAAGTAGGGGATCCAGTGATATTTGTTGATTAACACTTCTCAGTCATAGCTTTCTCACTCGAGGACTCTGTTTCTGCCACTGTCTCTGTGTTAACTAGAAAGGTCAAGATGTGCTTCTGTGGTTCTCAAACTTAGGTTTTAGGCTTGGTTATCAGTTACCTATTTTTTTTTTTTTTTTCTGTGAGTGAAAGAAATGGAAGTGCCCTTTCAAAATGCCATTGAGGCTTTCTGATTTATCTTTCAGGCTCTGATTTGTGCATTCAGACTTCATTGTTTCCTCTTATCTTTAAGTCCATTAGAAGAAGCAAACAGACACCAAAGACTTTATAACCCTGTTTGACTGTAGTGTCTAAGTACTGGTCACTCAGGGCCCTACCTTTTACCTGCATTTTATCCCATAACACCACAGACAACAAGTTTGAGGAATACTGATATGACTGAATGGCATGGATTACTGCTGTCCCAGCAGCAGCCGGCAAGGTTTCCTATGTGAATCACATTCATGTGAGTTCCATTCAGAAGGTGTATTTCTTAAGGTTAATCCTCTGTCAATTCTCGCATGGCCGTGATCCCTTCAGAAAAGAAAAACACACTCAAAATCAAAAGTTGAAGAGAATTTTAAAAAGAGACAATTTACACAGCTGTGGGGAAGTTTTAAGGAGACACACACCACACACACACACACACACACACACACACACACACACAAGTTTAGAAAACAAGTGCTAATACTAGACAGGAACTATTACCAGTCTGGGCCTAAAACAGTCATTTTCAAAAGAGAAAGATTTTACCCTCAGACAACATGAGGCATCGGAAGACGTTTTTGATTGTACATTTGGGGAATGACGATTGGCATGTAGTATGTAGAGGTCAATAATGCTGCTTAATGTCCTACAGTGCACAGAACACTGCCCCCCCCCACACACACACATTCCCCAGAGCAAAGAATTATCTGTTCCAAAATGTCAATAAATACTAAGTTTGAGCTGCCATAGCCTAAGGAGATAAAAGGTAGGGGCGCCTAATATAACAGAGATGGAAAGATTAGTTCTAAAGCAAAATACCTGAAAAGATACAAAATAAAGTGGCAGAGAAGGAGCCAATGGAATAAAATCCTGATAGAACTTTTCTGCGGCCTTTCTATCCCCTGTCTATGCCTCCAGTTGGAAGAACTCTACCATATATCAGATACCAGACAACAAGGGATCTGTGTTGACACTGTCTGAAGAGTTCAACCTCTGGGGGTGCAGAGAAGAGGGAAGTCAGGTAGGGAATGAATCTGGATTAGCAAATAGAAGAGATCTTTATTTATAAGGTTTTAGAGCATATATGTCTATCTAGGAAAAGAGAATAAATAGTAAAAGAATTCTAGGATAGGATTTTGAGGAGGAACATATAAATTACATGAACAGGATAAGAACTTTAAAAAATACCAAATAATAGAGCAAAGATATAGGAGGAAATCCAAAAAACTTTCTCTAATGCCAAAATCGCAAATCAGGATGTATAGTGCAAATGAGAGACATATCTTCTTTTCTTCTTTTTCTTAAACTTTGGCTGTGTGTACACACCATCCAACAACATTAGACATTTTGCCTTCCTCAGACATTTGGTTTCTTATTAATCTGTAGCTTTCAAATTGTTTTCACTGGCCAGCAAAACATTCTACATGAAACATGCAAATTACATTCCCTTCAAGAACAAATCAAAACAAAATCAGCAGAGCTCCGATATAATTTTAAGATGTCTATGGGGGGGAAAAAAAAACTTTCAGCTAAATACATATGTAAAAAATAGAAACCCCCTCTTTTTTTTTTTTTTTCACTCATTGGCTAAGAGTTTTGATCTGTAGAGAAATGCCATATAAACGACATCTAAGTACAACACTTGTGGCTTCTGAGTTTAATCTCTTTGGAAGCAATAAATGTACCATAAATATATAAAAAAGAGAAAGAGCTGTTAGCAAATAAAATTTCTTTATATATGCACAATTTGAAAGTAATAAAGTAACT
>NW_007734971.1:79403-82118 GCF_000696425.1 Galeopterus variegatus
TCTGTAATTAACTATTTACTATAAATTATTTAGCTAAGATCTCAGATGTACAGAAGTTTTTAGTGATATTAATTCTCCAAGAAACACATGGTATACAACTTTGATTATGTTGAGAACTTAGGTTGATTAGGTGAGAACACGTGGTATAAAACTTTGATTATGTTGAGAACATGTGTATTTGAACATGATCCTAGTATTTTGGGGGGGAATTCTCGACCAAGAGGAGTGGACTCTAAACCAGTGAATAACTTCATTTCTTTCTTTCAGAATGCCCAAATCAACGTATCTAACTGTTCAAATATCCATCTTCTCAGGACAACAGATTAATGGTATGAACAAGCAGCATGCCTCTCCGAACAGCAAATCTCCTAACTAGGCAAACTATTTACTTACCAAGAATAGTTTACTTATCAAGAGTCACTTTAGGCTCCTCCCATCACTGTGGCCACCAACTCTAAACTCAGCAAATTTTGGTCAATCACAATCAGGTCCCCACATTAAAACACCTGTTGAAAGACACTCTTGCAAACCCCAAACTCTGTCATTACATTGCTGATCTCCTGCTTTTGAGTCACTGTGACACTATGTCAAGTAGATGTTTTTCCTTATTGCAGTAGGGAAGAAATCCAGTTTTGCTTGATTAACAGGTTATTCTAGCCATCTGTTGGGGTGTCAACAGTTGGAAAACCCAAGGTGTTATACTGTACTGTAGGATACTGTTTATACATATTTGTTGCTAAGGTTGTTTCTTGTTTGTTGATTGGTTATCAATGGTTTTTAATACACTATAAAACTATCAGTTACACATCCTCGAATCATTTGTCTCCAATGTAAAAACTGGGAATGAATCTGCCATTGCTCCCATTCACGGTAAATTTCAAAATTGTGGAAATCACGCAGCTGTATTTTGCTCAGGGAATTCTAACAAATGTTACTTTTAGTTAAGCATGTTTAGGGCTACAAAAAAGTTGCAGAAAGGTTAAGACAAAGTCTCTGATGGATTATGACTCACTTTAGGTTAGTGGGAAGCTGTCACTTTCCTTTAGCAAGTGGGTATCTTCCTGATACCTAGTTTCTGGGATGCAACATGAAGGATCAGGAAAAATGAAGGAAACAGAAAAGAAAAAGCGTGAATACATAGAGACAAAAACATTGAATAGAAATTCTGTCAGTGAGTATGAAAATAAATTATTATTGAAAAACTGAGAAAATAAATATGGATAAGGTTCTGTGCTACATATTTTAACCAGATGAGGCACACGTTTATCGTAACTGATACCTAAGCTTCCTAATGATCTCATTCCCACAAATCTCTCCTCGTTGCAAGGCATCTTCTAGACTTCTAAAACTCAGATATTATAATTTCCCACTTAAAAAAATATTGTTGTGATGCATCAAGATAGTAGTATGATATAAAATACTTTAAAATCCACATTTAACAGAGTATTTAATAAAAGGAAACATGTTACTGATATAATTTAGGTAACTAAAAAATGCGTGATAATAATAGTATATTTATACGCTTCCATATT
Organism: Galeopterus variegatus; assembly: GCF_000696425.1. NCBI lineage: Eukaryota > Metazoa > Chordata > Mammalia > Dermoptera > Cynocephalidae > Galeopterus > Galeopterus variegatus. The sequence continues at coordinate 80,936 of NW_007734971.1, forward strand.
ACATTACAAGAAATGTCTGTAAAAATTACATGAAAATAAATAGTAGTTACTTGTGTTCAGTGATATTTTAGGTGATTTATTTTGCTCTTTAATCTCGATTGTGCTTTTAAATTTTGTACAACAATCATGTCAATTATGAATAGAAACTCTCTTTTTAGGCTATAAAAATCACTATTAAAATCAAACAACACAAAAACAAACCAACAACAAACCGAACCAAATAAAACAAAAATTATGGTGACAATAACAACAAAAATATTAAAACAATAATATTTTTAATAGCTGGTTAGATTTTCTTGTATTCACCCAGAATGTATACTTCTAAACTACAGGTTTTAAAATCCTCCCACGGCATTGGATATAAATGGAACCATGTCAACAATAGTTGTGTGTGTATTTGTTATGGAAATAAAGAACACCCAAATAAGAACAAACAGAGGCTATTTATTCAGAGCTTGCTAAAAAGGGAGTCAGCCACAGCTACCATCACTTGCATTTGGCAGAGACTCAAATTCATTCAGGTGAGTGGAAAAGCTTCGCAGGAAAAAAAAATGGATGGCTTTAAGGTATGTTCCGATTGGAGGTTGCGGCATGGGGAAGCCAGAGGTGAGCTAGTTAGAAGTGGGGGATCTTACGTGGTTACTTTGGGGAGCCTACTTGGCTTGGCTTCCTCTGGTTGGTCCTGAGTTGGAAGCAGGGGCAAAAAATGGGGGAGCTGCCAGTTACTGATCAAGTTCTCACCATTTCATTCAATTACTACAGAGGTGGTGGTNGGAGCTGCCAGTTACTGATCAAGTTCTCACCATTTCATTCAATTACTACAGAGGTGGTGGTTCAGCGTTCCGTTGTTATATATATCATCTGCCATTGTCTGTGTATTCAGTCTCCCAGTTCCCCTTTCTTTTGGTCATTGTCTCTCTTGTAAGAGATTGATCAATTCAAAGATGGCTAGAGATTCATACATTCGTGACTTGGGCAGTTGTCACCATCATCAACTGTATTACAGATCTTCTTGACATTTATGTTGTTATGCCAACATGATGATCACCTGCTGAAAGAGAGAATACACAGAAGCATTTAAAATTCTGGAGCGAATGGAAGAGAAAAGTCTCGTGATCACCATAACAAAAACAAGGACAATTAATAGTCCCTGTAAGATGCTTCAGAACAAGGAACCCCATTT
>NW_007734971.1:83221-85172 GCF_000696425.1 Galeopterus variegatus
TAACAAAAACAAGGACAATTAATAGTCCCTGTAAGATGCTTCAGAACAAGGAACCCCATTTCACCAACCCAGACATGGAGAACAAATTCCACAGGCCATGAAGATCAACCTTAAAGAGGCAAACTTCTTTTTCTTCAAGGTGATATATAGACTTGTTCCCCTTTCCCATTTGATTGATACAACCAAGTGCAGAAATAAATATTAGCAATAGCACAGTCACCACCGTAGCTAGACAACACGAAATCCAGAGTAATGAGATGGCTCTTTCCTACTCAGGATGATGAATTGAGACTGATTTGTATTCCACCTAGGGCAGAAGTGGTATCGTTAATAAATTGTTAATAATAAATAATAAATTCTTATAGTAAAGTCAGCAGTCTGCTTCCCAGAAGAGGAGCCTAACCAGAATCTACCATGTTGACATCCTGATCTTGGACTTCCAGTGTCCAGACTGTGACATATAAAATTCTGCTGTTCACACACCACCCAGGTTATGGCATTTTGTTATAGCAGCCCAAATGGATTAAAACATGAGGCAACTGGAGGCCAAGAAGGTGGAGGGTTTACAAAGGAAAAAAAAAATACCTAGCTTGGTAGCTTGTTGTTGCTTAAGTTTGTCAAGTCGTTCATTGGCTTATGAACGTTAGCCAAAGAAGATTTTAGTGCAACAATTTTTGATTCAGAATTTCTTTTGAAAGTCTCTACATATCAGTCAAAAAATACTGCCTATTGGCCCTGAGAAATCTTATTCCTATTTTTTTTTTCTAAAGTGTCGATCAAATGAACAATTTTGGTCATGTCAGATGTTCCCCTGAGTAGCCATTAAAATCAAAACCATCCTCGGTGAAGTTATGTCATTTAGAAAGAGAAGCATAAGAATTAAGATTATAATAAGGAGTCCATATAAAAAGCAGGAGATTTTCCTAGAAGAGGAGAGGGTACAGATTTAGGTGACCCTTTGTGAGCTGGCAGTGACATGTAAAAATGTGATGCTGTACACTGCATGTCTGAGGCCCTCAACCTGATGTTTGGCCTCTGAACACAGACCCAATCTGTGCTCCTGGCTGGCAGGAAACTAAAGAGATCAAAGCCAATCTCACAGCACAGCAAATCAAGATGGAAGAACTGTGTTCAGTTGTATTGGTGGCCCACAGCAAAATTTATCCAGATGGACACTCATGTGGTGAGAACTGCAAGCTCAGCCATTTGTGAGGCTAGCTCAAACAAAAGACTTACAAAGCTTGTACCTGTGTTTCTCCTTCTTATGAGAAAGAACTCTTTTAAACAGTACAACAAAACATGGAACACAAAGGAATAAACAANACCCAATCTGTGCTCCTGGCTGGCAGGAAACTAAAGAGATCAAAGCCAATCTCACAGCACAACAAATCAAGATGGAAGAACTGTGTTCAGTTGTATTGGTGACCCACAGCAAAATTTATCCAGATGGACACTCATCTGGTGAGAACTGCAAGCTCAGCCATTTGTGAGGCTAGCTCAAACAAAAGACTTACAAAGCTTGTACCTGTGTTTCTCCTGCTTATGAGAAAGAACTCTTTTAAACAGTACAACAAAACATGGAACACAAAGGAATAAACAAGAAAGGCCCGATTTCACCAAGGATGATAAACAATTGGGAATCAATAACAAACCCAGGATACAAAACATTCAAAGAACTCACTGAAAAGGAGCAAAATTCAGACCTACTGTTGATTTACCATGTTGACATGTGCTGGAACAACCTGTGAGCAGCAAAGCACAAGGGGTCTTTATGAGTGCTGTACCTGGTGAAGAGACAGTCAGCTATGATGGTCAATGTAGAGGAACCAAATGGAAACAGAGGCTACTTATTCAGAGCTTGCTATATGGCAAGGGAGTCAGGTGCAGCCATCATCACATGTACTTGGCAGAGACTCAAAGGCAGGCTGGGGAATGGAAAAGCTGTCTAGTG
>NW_007734972.1:0-392 GCF_000696425.1 Galeopterus variegatus
TACCACAGTTTCTGTATCCACTCATCTGATGATGGACATTTGAGCTGGTTCCAACTCTTGTCTATTGTACAGAGAGCCATAGTAAACATTGGGGTACAGGTATCCCTTCAACATGATGATTTCCACTCCTCTGGGTATATTCCCAGCAGGGCAATAGCTGGGTCATATAGTAGATCTATCTGTAATTGGTTTTTTTGTTGTTGTTGTTTTGTTTTGTTTTGGGGTTTTTTTTTTTGTTTGTTTTTTTAAAAGATTACTGGTAAGTGGATCTTAACCCTTGACTTGGTGTTGTCAGCACCTCACTCTCCCAAGTGAGCCACAGGCCAGCCCTTCTATCTGTAATTGTTTGAGGAACCTCTAAACCATTTTCCATAAAGGCTGCACCATTTTGC
>NW_007734972.1:5815-6160 GCF_000696425.1 Galeopterus variegatus
AGTTACAGGAGTTTGTTATATATTTGGGGGTTTTTGTTGTTATTTGTTTGTTTGTTTGTTTGTTTTTATCAATATACAATGAAGTTGTTTTTCGTGTCCCTTTACCAATTCCTCCCTCCCTCTTCCTCTCCCCTCCTCCCCACCAACATCATATCTGTTCACTTGTCTTAACAAGTTCAAGGAATTGTGATTGTTGTGTCTTCTTCCCCACCACCCGCCATTTGTTTGTGTATTTTTTTTTAGTTCCCACAAATAAGTGAGAACATGTGGTATTTCTCTTTCTGTGCCCAACTTGTTTCACTTAATATAATTTTTTCTAAGTCCATCCATGTTGCTGCAAATGGT
>NW_007734972.1:8202-8528 GCF_000696425.1 Galeopterus variegatus
TTGTAGTATAGTTTAAAGTCAGGTAGTGTTATGCCTCCAGCTTTATTTATTTTTTGCTCAGAATTGCTTTGGCTATTCGTGGTCTTTTGTTTTTCCAAATAAATGTTAGGATAGTTTTTTCCATTTCAGAGAAAAATGTCAGTGGAATTTTGATGGTGATTGCATTGAATTTGTAGATCACTTTGGGTAGTAATGACATTTTTACAATGTTAATTCTTCCAATCCAAGCACATGGGATATCTTTCCATCTTATTGTGTCCTCTTGAATTTCTCTCAACAGTGGTTTGTAGTTCTCATTGTAGAGATTTTTCACATCCTTGGTTAAC
>NW_007734972.1:8852-9556 GCF_000696425.1 Galeopterus variegatus
CATGTGTTTGTATAGTTTCCAGAGTTTTGTTTGTTATTGATTTCTAATTTTAATCCATTGTTATCTGAAAAAATACATGGAATAATTCCATTTTTTAAAAATTTGTTGAGACTTGATTTGTGACCTAACTTGTGATCTATCCTGAAAATGATCCATGTGCTGATGAGAAGAATGGATATTCTGAGGTTGTTGGATGGAATGTTTGGTAAATATCTGCCAAGTCCAATTGGTCTAGAGTGTTGTTTAGATCTTGTGTTTCTCTGCCAATTCTTTGCCTAGATAATCTGTCCAATATTGATAGTGGGGTGTTCAGGTCTCCTGCTATTATGGTATTAGTGTCTATTTCCTTCTTCAGGTCTACTAGAGTTTGCTTGATAAATCTGGCTGTTCTGACATTGGGTGCATAAATATTTATGATTGTTATGTCTTCCTGATGGATAAATCCTTTTATCATTATATAGTGGCCTTCTGTATCTCTTTTTATGGTTTTTGGGTTAAAGCCTATTTTATCTCATATAAGAATAGCTACTCCAGCTCATTTTTCATTTCTATTTCCATGGTATACCTTTTTCCATCCTTTCACTCTTAGTCTATGTGTGTCTTTACAGGTGAAGTGAGTCCCTTGAAGTCAGAACATAGTTGCGTCCACCTTTTTAATCCAGTCAGCCAGTCTGTGTCTTTTGAGTGGGGAATTTAATCCTTTT
>NW_007734972.1:11339-12075 GCF_000696425.1 Galeopterus variegatus
CTTGATTTTTCATATTTCTGGTATCTTTCCTTTGGTGTTTAGTCATTGTGGCAGGAGATTTCATGGTCCACTTGTTTGACCCTAATGTCTGGCTAGGATCTTGCAGGGACTGCCAATTTGGCATGGCTGCCTTGGTGCCTGTGGGATGGAGGCCTGGGCCTCTCTAGTGGTGCACACTGGTCTGGGCTGGGAGTCCCACAGCAGCGCCTCCCTGTTCCTCAATTTTTATGGTATTTTTCAGTCAATTTATATGATGCTGTTTATTGCAATTTAAATATTCTGCATATTGATTCATGCTAGAATAATATGTTAAATCATTAGTTATGACTTACATTATGAAAAGTTTTCATCTCAACATAATTTTTTATACCTAGCTACATCATGAGTGAGCTTCCCTTTCCTTGGGGCTTTAAATTCAATGAAAAACCAGTGAGTAAATATAAATCATGCTGCCATTTTGCCTTTGATTATAGAATATTTGGAAAGCACTCCTGTCGTTTCAATAATGTCTTGATGTAGAATTAACTGTGGAGTGAATCTTGTAAATTCTTCCATGACTCAACCCACACATTGGCAAAGAAAACAAAAGTATTAAGCTCATCTTCTTCTGTTTCTTTCAACTGCTCCATAAACTCGGCAATTCATAGCATTTGCACATACATATTGAAAGATTTTATTTTTTATTTATTTTTATTTTGTCAATATACAATGTAGTTAGTTATTGTGTCCCATCACC
>NW_007734972.1:13795-15099 GCF_000696425.1 Galeopterus variegatus
CAACATCTCAAATTAGAGAAAAGCACTTGGAACTTTTCAAGTCTTAAATTAATCTTTAATAAAGTTAGAGAGGCTTGTATTCTATGGTCAATAGGTTGGCTTAGTTAAAATTTTTCTGTTTTTGTAAAATATCTTTTTTAGTCTATTTTTTATATTTCTCTAACAAAATTCCCATAAATAAAATAAGAATTTATTCTTACCATCTCTCTAACTAAAAATTATTTTTCTTTTTTGTGTAAGAGTCCAAACTGTTTTACAGCTGGCCAAAATAGTTTTCAGGTTTTTTGTTGGGATTTTTAAAAGTTGTGGTAAAAATGCACGTAACATAAAATTTACCACTGTCACCATCTTGCAGTGTCCAATCAGTGGCATGAAGGACGCTCACAACATTGTGCAACTATCAGCACTGTCCAGCTCCAGAGCTTTCATCATCCCAAATGGAAACCCCGTGCACGTTAAGTACTCCCGCTCCTCCAGGCCCTGGAAACCATTAATCTGCTTTCTGTCTCTGGATTTACCTATTCTGGACATATCATGTGAATGGAATCCTACAGTATGTGGCCTTTTGTGTCTGTCTCCTTTCAGTTAGTGTGTTTTCAGATCATCTGTGTCGTGGCACGCATGTTTACGTGCTGATGGGCATTTAAGCTGTTTCCACCTTCTGCCTCTCATGAGCAGAGCTGCAGTGAACAGCCGTGTCCACATTTTTGTGTGAGTACCTGTCTCCAGCTCTCTGGGGTGTATCCCTAGAAGTGGAATTCTGGGCACATGGTAATTCTGTGTTTTACTTATTCAGGGACCACCAAACTGTTTTCCACAATGACTGCACCATTTTACATTTCCGCCAGCAGTGAGTGAGGGTTCCAGTCTTCCCACACACTCTACAACACTTTTTATTTCCTGTTGTTTTTTAAAGTTATTATGATCACTATTGTTACTATTGCCACGCTAGTGGTTGTGAAGCGATATCTCACTGTGGTTTCACGTGCTTATTGACCACTTTTATATCTTCTTTGGGGATATCTGCAGTCAAATCTTTGACCATTTTCTAATTGGGCTGTTTGGTTTTGTTATTGAGTTGTCAGAGTTCTTTATATATTCTGCATACTAACCCTTATCAAATATATAATTTGCAACTATTTTCTCCCATTCTGTAGGTTTTCTTTGAACTCTCTTCATAATGTCCTTTGGTGGATAAAAGTTTTTAATTTTTGCGAAGTCCACTTTATTTACATGTTTATTTTGTTGCTTGTGCTTTTGGCATATTTAAGAAACCATTGCCAAATCTAAGGTCATGAAGATTT
>NW_007734972.1:15500-16087 GCF_000696425.1 Galeopterus variegatus
TTCCTCCCTGTTGAATGTTCTTGGCACTCTCGTCAAAATCAATTGGCCATAGACATATGAGTTTACTTCTGCACTCTTAATTCTGTTCCATTGGTCTATGTGGATTACCGTAGTCTACAGCGAGTTTTGAAGTTGAGAAGGTAAGTCCTTCAACATTGTTCTTTCTGGGATCATTTCGCTGTTCAAGACCCCTTGCAATTCTGTACGGCGTAGGGTGAGCTTTCAGGGACTCCTATTCTGCACTGGTTGAAATGCCTGATGGTCTTCCGCACATCTCTGAGGCTCTCTCGGTTTTCTTCCTTTTGCTCCTCAGACTGGATAATTTCCTTTGGCCCATCACAAGGTCAGTGATTCTTCTGCCTGCACAAATCTGCTTTGACCCCTCTAGTGAATCTTTCACTTCACCTGTCATACGTGTTAGCTCCAAATTTTCTACTTGACCACTTCATGTGATTTGTCTTCTTATTGATATTCTCTGTGCTGAGACATTTTTCCCCCTGTTTCTGTTAGTTATTTGCCCATGGTTTTTGTTATTTTGTTTTTCTCAGTTTGGGTTGTTTTTTGTTCTGTTTTTTTTTTTTTTTTTT